>NC_048900.1:25511522-25651398 GCF_011077185.1 Oxyura jamaicensis | reverse complement strand
TATTTTATTTTATTTTTATTTTTTATTTTTTTTATTATTTTTTTTAAATTGCATTAGAGCAAAGTAGGGAATAAAGATAGGAGAGACACCTTGACTGAGGAAGATATTCTTTGGTGGCTAATAAGCTCTGTTTAAGATTTTATTGCTTCAGAGCATTTGTTGCATCCTCCTCCTGCGTGAATTCTCTGGCTAACAAAAGACGAGCTCACACCGCAGGCTTTTTCCTCATCAGGGAAGTAATAAGGTATCTTAGAGCTACATAACTGCCTGTTCTCACCAAACTTCCACAAAACGGGTGTGTTTAAGGCCTTGTTCCATTGCTGAAGTCCCCGGGGAACACGGGTTGTGGATATTTATATGCTGTTACCTACCAAGAACAGGGTGCAAAGTCTCACCAAAGGATTCTCAGCGACAATCTCATGGGCAGGTCTTTCTTCTGGTGCGTAAGGAGCTTTCTGTAGTGTAGCTAAGTCTCCATTATCAGTGTTTTGTTGAGGATTACTCCACGGCAGTTAAACTGGAGCCAGCACAAGCCCCTCCTGCTCTCCGTGCTCCAGTTGTGGTTGACTTGGGCTCTTGTAAGAAACCCTGGTTTGCTTGGCGTGTCCTAAGTGAAGAGTGGAGGTAGTTCTGTACGGGGTCTGTGTTGCTAACTGAACAGCCTTTCCCCAGGGGGAAAGCACAATTTATGGCTGCAGCAGCCCCACCAGGACGTCTTTGTGGAGGACGAGGTGTGTGGTGCTGTGCGGTGATTCTCTGCTGAACTCGACGGGAGGTGTCTGACGCTCGCGAGCCGTCACTTTCTCCCTGCTGCTGAGGCTGAAGCTCTGCCGAGGGCCTGCAGGAGAGGTGATTTTGGGACCTTCCTCTCAGTAGCATAGCAACTGCCATCACTTCCCACCGCTCCGTCCCCCCTCTTGGCTCCCTCGCTTGTGCTGGAGCAGGAGCTGAACCCACTTCAAAAACAGCCCTGCAAAACAGGAGAAGTTGTAGGAGGAATTATTTTTATCTGGGATCTGTCTGTTCACCGAACCAGCTCTGTGCACAGCCCTTAGCGCTGGCGTAACAAGGGAGAGCTTGGGACAGGGGTGGGACACTGAGTGGGTGCGGGAAGGGACTCAGAGACTTGGCCTGAGGAATCCCACGAGTTCAGGGCAGCCCCGTGAAGGCTTTCAGCCCAAACGTTTGCCGAGTACAGCTTCAGTAATCAGTAATTAGTACTGCAGCCCTTCCAGTTTCACTTTAGTGACCAAGGGAGTGGAAAGGAAATGTCAAACTCAAGCGAGGAGATGGAATTTTCTTTGAGATGTTTGTGCGCCAGCCGCCGCTGCTTGTAATGCTGCAGCGAAGCGACCCGCAGCATCCTCAGCGCGAGCGTTGTGCTTCTATGACAACAGCGCCGGGCTCTGTGCAAGCAGCGTTTGATCTGATTTTCTGCATTGTGCTCCTAACAAAGCTGCTCCAGCTGGTCACATTCGGTAATTGCTTTTTTAACTGGGGCTGGAGAGTGGCATTTGTAGCCAGGTACGCTTTTGATTATAGCAATCTAGGGGGTTAATGGAAGCAGCAGTGTTTTGTTTGAAAGATCAGTTTGGAGTTTGCAGCTGGATTCCACAAAGTTAGCGAGAGCAAAGAGATATTGATTTGTTTATGATCAGTGGAAAACACCTTTCTTAAATGTGTGCCTCTAAATCTTGAAATGACCAGGCTTCGAGTGATGAAGGCATCTCACTTTTCCAAGTCTCTGAGAGTGGAATGGAGTAGAGTTGGGTTTTTCCCCGTTACCAAGTGCACGTATGTTCTCAAAGGCATTTGTGGACTTACATATGAGTACGAGGCACATAAATCACTCACAACTTCTCCCTGCCTTCCAGCTCCGTGATGGTACAAGCTAATTAATCACCTAATTCCTAATTTCCTATTTTTTACAGCTGAGTTTGCTAAGATTTGAACCAAGGCAGTGAATGCAAGGGCCTGAGTGTGTGTGGAAGTTAGTTGGATGCCGAGTTCTTCCATGTAGAATTTCCTGTTAAGAACCGCAAGAGAGGAATAGAAAAGCACTTTTCTGATGTACTGGTGAGAGGCAGATTTGTACTTGGGCTTTTTTGGAGTGCTTGCAAAGGACTGTAGCCTTGCTGAACAGCAGCTGAAGTTAAGGACCGCATATCAGAGCGGTATTGTATCCTACAGAGAATTGCTTGTGGGAAGATCTGACTGCATTCAGTGCAGCTGTTGAATATTGAGCTACTGCTGAAGCTCTTCAGAGCTGTCCTCATTAATGCAATCTGTGGAAGGTCTGCTGTGCTGGCCCCTTCCCGGGTGAGAAAGTTGCACGTGTTTAATCAGAGATAAACCAAGAACAGCTCCATTTGAACTTAAATAAAACATGCACAACAATTTGTTTCCCCTCTGTTGGGAACTTAATTTAAATTGGGATGCCAGTTTAGCTTGGGGCAGCATTTTGGTTTATAGCTGTTTAAATACAGTGAATTTTGAACTTCTTTTCAGCAGGTGGGTTAAGTCCAGTGCGTGAGTGAGACTTGATAAGAAGGAAACTCTTTGGGCACATGGTGAGAGTAGAAGCTGGGAGGAGTTTTGTTCCCAGAGATGCCTATGACTATAAATTGAGGGGGGGGGGGGGGGAAATTGACTTATTTCTTTGGATGTTGGTGAATAAAAGACTTCAATCTCCACTCAGACTTCGCTTTCTGGCACTTCACACAAGTAGCACACGTCCTAGTTTGGTGGACAAGCTGCTGCTTATCAGACCTGCATTGTCATCGCCCCAGTTTGCACAGCCCCCTGACTGGCTGTAAGGACCTTCAGCTGTTTGACACGGGAGGAATTTTGAAACAGCGTTAGGGATGAAAATTGTGGCAAATGAAAAGGCAGGGGCTTGCCTTCTCAGGCCGCGTGTCAGAGCTCTGAACATTGCAGTAGCCTGGGGTTGCTTGGTGAGTTCTAGCTGTGGTAATGTTTGACTCACAAGGGTTGTTTTTTTTTTTGGTCGATTGGTTGCTTTTTTGTTTTGTTTTGTTTCTGAAACCAGTTCAGGATCACAAGAGGAGGAATCTCTGAGTCTGCATCTTCCCTCTGCACTCACTCGTGTCCCCAGCTCTCTATCCCCCAGAAATCAAAAGGGATCAGCTAGACATTAGGGATGCTGCCTGCAGCCCTGCTGAGCCTCACATTTTATGCATGTGCTGTTTACTCTAATTGCAGTCTTGACAGTAGATAAGTGTCGCATGGTCTCGAAGTTGTCAGCTGAAACTCCTTTCATCAACTGATGATCTCATAGCTGAATGTTTTATTTTTTTTTTTTATTATCTGTAAACACTAAGGACTGAACTTTCAAAGGATAAAATGGTGGTGGTGCGTGAGCTAGAAATGCAGATTTTCCCTAGTAGTCGTAAAAAGAATTATTTAGGCTTACGTACCTCGGTGGCTGCTTAATGAATTGCATAGTGGGATGCATTGTCAAGGATTTTAGGTTTTGTTGCAGTACTACAGGTTAGCGGAGCAACAGAAATGGCACCCTGCCACTGGGGTAAAGAATGCTGGTTCCCCAGGAGTATCTGAACAAGTTGCAATAGCCATCTGTTGCTCTTCTAAATACAAAGCAGTGCAACAGGTGGATTTCTTGGGGCTGGAAATCTTAGCAATGTAAGTGGATAACAGAAATTTAAAGTTGGGCTTTACAAGAAGACTTCAAGGTGTGTTGCTCTTTCTTCAGTGGATACAGTGCGTATGTTATTAGAAATAAGAGAGAGAAACTAAACATACGGTATGCAGTTAAGGAAGACAAGTGCTTGAACTGCTCCTAAATCTGTTCTTTTTCAATGTTTGTCATTTTTCTTAGATGGCTTCAGTAACAGATGCCAGATACAGGCAGAAAGATACTTCAGATCAAAATTTTGATTACATGTTCAAACTCCTGATCATTGGCAACAGCAGCGTGGGGAAAACATCCTTCCTCTTCAGATACGCCGATGACACTTTTACGCCAGCCTTTGTTAGCACAGTAGGAATTGACTTCAAAGTGAAAACAGTTTATAGGAATGACAAACGAGTGAAACTGCAGATTTGGGTAAGTGCCAGCATTTTAAAAAATGATTTATATTAAACCCAGCAAAGATACAACAGTAAAAAATCAGCATGCTTAGAGATGGATTTTTTTTTTGTATGAGTACCGATTTTTGTTTATGTCTTGTGTGGCTGTGCCTTTTTCATCCCTGCAGTAAGTTCTCTCTGTATTGCTGTCTCACTTGACTGATGGGACTCTTGATTTGGTCTGCTCAGGGGTCAGTGTATTATTAAACTGAAACAAAACCTGAAGCAGATCTGGAGCCTTTTGATAGCACCTTTTGAGTGAGCACTAGTAGGTGAGAAAATTCAGTGAGCACTGAATGAGTGATCTCTAGACGTAGCTTCTGCTGTCAGCTGACGTCCTCCAAATGAGATACTTGTCCCTTCCTGCAACTCACATGCCTGCAGAGGTGTGCTTCAAACCATCTTGACAGAAGTGACTTCTTGGTAAATCAAATGGGAAGAAAATTTGTGCAGGTAAGCTGGAGGGTTCCTCTGCTCAAGCACCCCATCATGGGTCCTTGTCTTGACTCTGAATGACGGCCTTCTAGCCCAGTTTATGAAAACAAAAGTTCCTGAGCTGCAGAGTGGAGGGCCAAGGCCAAGCAATTGTGTCAATAGCTCATGATGCTCCTTTTTATGGAAACCAAGGGTGTTTTATTCTGCGTAGTGGCAAATTACTTAAATTGCATTTGTACCATAGTGTTTATCCTGATGGTGCTTAACCCTCTGTGTCCCAACCAATTATGAGATGTGTTTAAAAAGCATAAGCTTGGGTTGCTGTGTTTTAAAGTACCACAGAGCTCCAGCTGCAATACCAGTTAACAAGGTTCTTCCCTTCTGTTTTGCATAAAAAGAAAAGATCTGAAATAAGAGATCACGCTGTCATTCTCTTAATTGTTATTCTCATAACAATCTCCAGGAGGTAGTTCACTAACATGAAACAGCTGTCTGTTTAGAGGTTTCTCCCACAAGTTAAGCTTAAAGTTCAGAACTGAAGATTAGTTGAAATTGTCGCATTTCTACCAAAACCCTTTCCCAGCTAAGAGCTTAGTGTTCTAATTGATTTATATACACTTGATTTATAATTAATATCTGGTTATTGCCACTAAATCTAATATTGTTATTATAATATTATTTTTTATTGTGACTATTTTTTGAATCCAGAGTGAGAATCTAAAATGAGGAACTCTATTATTGTTTACTGCAGTGGTATGATTCATTTTCTTCCTGTGTTGCTGTGTTTTTGTTGCAGCAGTTATATAATAAAATATCCTCTCTGTGTTGCTAAATTCTGACATTGAAACTAATGCAGATAACCTGGCATGGAACTGCTTGATTTCATTTAGGGGTTGTGTAATGAGAGTATTTGGAGTTCAGGCCCACTAAGTAATTGAAGAAGACTTCCATCCTGGGTTCGATTTTCTTGGTCTCAGAACACAAAATTCTCTAATAAATTGTGTAAAAGCAAGAAGAAAGCATTGTGAATGATTATATATATATATATTTCAAAGATACTAGGATTAAAATGAATTAAGCAGGAATTTTAAATAAATGTTTGAAGATTTCAGACGAAAGGGCTTTAATAACCTTAAACTTCTTACAAAAAGAGATGCCAGGCAGATTCCTCAGTAGCTGCTAACTGTAGGAGTTGTAATACTGGAGTTAATCAACAGCATTATTGATTTAAAATTTCCTTTCAATAAAAGGTTTATGTAAGTGCTTGACAGTTTCCAGAGCGACTTGTGCTCTTTCCTTCTCTATTTCTGTGTTCCTTGCATGGATCCCTGATGTGAGTCATGATTTAAGGACCTTAACCATTAACTTTGTGTGTACTGCTTTAAAAAAAGCACGGCGTTTGAGCTTGCTTACTTCCTGCCTGTCCTGAGACTAATATCCGTAATATCCGTGTATTCTTCAGGTTAGAAGCAGTACTGAGGGCCAACAGTATCCCAGAACTGTGTTTCTATGTGTAGGAAGGAGAAGTCTTCTTACCAATCTGCCTTCTGATTCCTTTATAAAACGATTTACGGCTGCTGTTGAGTTTCTGTGAGCGTGGAACCCTGCAATTCAATTTAGTGCTCTGCTTTTACTTGCAACTTTCCGGTTACCTTGACTTTTTTTAGACTTACGACCTGCTAAGCTTGATGTTAAGTCTTGACTGAATCAGGCTTAATCTGGAACTAAGGGAGGGAGAAGTTGCAGGTGTTTCAATTAGCCACTTCAAATTTCTGTATAAAACCCAGAGAGCAGCACTTCTAGAAAACCTCCAATGCTCCCTGCTCCGTGGAGCTGCCTCTCTTTCCGTCCGTGGGTGCTCACAGAACTCTGCTAAGTGCGTGCAGCTGGAGCAGGCTGGAGGTGCTTGAACTGTGCACGTATAACCTTGGTTTTATGTCACATAAATCTCAAGAGAGGGGAAGTAACCATGTCTGGCATGCTGTGATCAAGAAAGATCAGCGATCGCTGGGGCTTTCTACATTGACTTACTTTTGCCTTTTTGTGTTGGTCAGAAGAGCAGAATATTTGGGCATAATGCCAACCAAGTAGAGCTCCTGGGATTTCGTAAAGGTAGAACCATATACCGCTTCAAGTGCCAAGCTGTCGGCTGTCAAGATCAAAGAAGGGCACTGCTCTGTTTAATTTTGATGTAATCAGCAGGCCTTTGGCTCTGTTGACATTAATACCTCAATCACCCAAATTGGTATTTTAATCAGGTTTCTATCAGTTGTGCTAGTGACTGAGCAGTCCCGGAAATCATCTGCTCAGTTGAAGAGACTTGAAAGGAAGCTCTCCTTCTCTTAGGTCGGGCAGTGGGAGGGATGGGACCAAGCAAAGATATTCGTGGTGGTTTTAAGGTAGAATGATAGCTCTGCTGCTAGAGAACAAAATGTTTTAAAATGGTCCTGAGAGGGATTATCCAAAATAATGTTTTGTGCTTTTTTTTTTTTTTTAAAAAAAAAAGAACTCTAAGATCAGTTGGTTGTGTTTTAATTCCAAGTCTTCTGTCTTGTTTTGGAATGGTGATTTTACGTAAATTGGATAAATGACCTTTACTGAGAAAGTTCACATTGTAGTTGGATGAGGTTTGGTAATTATCCCTTCTAATTTAAAACATTTTAATGTAAATATATTAATATTATGCAGATATTCTGATATCTGCATAAATAGAATTCTTGGATTAGAATTTTTTTTTATAGCCCTGTCATCTGTAATAATACTTCCATATAAAACATCTCCCTCATGGTATGTTTATATGGGGCTGCTTCATTTCCTCTCCCTGTATGCGGGGTTTTCTTGACCAACAGTTTTGTTTTCTCAGGGTTACTACCTAGTGATCAAAAAGGAAAGCTGTAATATTATCAGCTAAGTATGGTTTTTATTATAAATAAATCTCAAAGGTAGCATTGTTATATTCTTAGCAAATGCGTTTGGTTATTACTAAATGCAGTGTTCAGGTTGCCTAGCAGCTAGGCAAGGCCACTCTGGCCAGATCCAAGTGGAAGCAGGGTGAATGAATAAAAGTGATTTTGGTTTCAGCTGAGAACAATGAAAGATCTTTTTTTTTTTTTTTTTTTCTGTGCATTTCTGTGTCTATTGGTGGTAAGTAATAACAGCAGAACTCTAGAGCAACGTCGTGCTGTAGCGTGCTCTGAGGTTAAATGCTGAGGAACAAAATCTGTCCTTCTTGCTGGCCCAGTATAGATTAATCCCGTGAGCTCTTTGGATCATATTGCATATTTACTGATGGAAAATCAGCGGCAGTGTTGAGCCCAGAATACTGCACACCACAACACCTTGGTCACCGTACAATACACGGTTTGTACAAGGAATTTCTTCACTCTTCATTATACTTTTACACCCTACAAGTCTCGTTTTTGTTGCATTGCTATAAATATATATGTGGTTAATAATAAACATCACTAAGTACAGGCTTTGGCAGATTATATTGCAGTTCAAACTACTTCCCGTCCCCTTTTTGAGGCAATGAGAGGTTAAATTTAACTTCAGATTAAAAGGCAAAAAGGATGTGATATTCAGATGGAGACAACATATTTAGACTCCAGTACAATTTCTTTTGAAGATGCTGCTTAACAGATTTAAACTACTAGGGTGAGCACAGCTTTTTTCTTTCCCATTAACAAAAATGTTTCTGTCGCTTAACTGCTGCAATCCGTAGGGGTCTGAGATGAGCTCTGGTGGATGTTGGAAACACGCGTGCTACAGCTTCTGGGCACAGCTGGGAAGAGGGTACAAAGCATCATCATTCTGTTTTTGTGGGAAGGATTTTTACCAACAGAAATATGACAACTGCTAATTATGCTGAGTGGCAGTTAGCATTACAACTCAAAAAAGTGTAAGCCAAAATAAAACCCAAGCTGTGTAGCCATCTCCAAGGCAAATACGCAGTGTTTTAAAAAGCTTTTGGTGTCAGTTTTCGCCTGGAAGACAGGATGTTACTGAGCAGTGTGCCTCACGGGGAAGGGATTCAAAGAAGTAACACTGGTAACTGTATTCATTTTTTTTTTTTTTTTTCATGTAACGGAGGTAAATTTAGAACGCCATCATACTTGATTGTAAACTTTTAATGTTAATTGCACACTTAACCAGAAGCTAATTATGCATTTCAGATGAGAATCATCTATTCCCCTGGCATCCCATTCCCATCCTGTTTTTGATAAGTTCTTTATAAGCACTGACTTCAAACTTGAATGCTTGCACAAAACCTGTTTCTAAAAAAAGAGCTGGGAGTTCTGTAACTCAGTGTACAGATGCAGTAGTGATGGATGTCTCTGAAGACCTCATGGGTCTGATTCGGCTCGGTAGGTTCACAGCTGGTGTGAGATCCTCTGCTTTGCTCTTTAGGCAAAGAACTAAAATGGCCAAAGTTGTGACGGTGAACAGACAAAGTTGATGCTTGTAAGGAGCACGTCTCTTTTGCAGCCCTGAGGACTTAATGGGTCCCAGGAGTGAAAATCATCAAGGCTGAGTGGGCATAAAGCACCACTTCTGATGCTAAATCACGATGCAGAACATCTGACCAGAGGAAGGATATAGAATTGTCTGTAATTCAAGCCAAGCTCTTGCTTATATCTCAAGTGGTAATGCTCCTGCTCTGGGAACAACTTAGTGCTCGTGCCACTCTGAATGTTGTTTGGGATTAGACTCCGAAGAGTGATAAAAGGGAGAGAGAGAGAAACCTACAAATAAGAATAACCTGTATGGTTGGTTATTCCACTCACTTAAAAATGTATTTCTGCTTACTTTATTGGGGGATTCTGAATTTATTTAACAGCCTACGCTTGCCCTAAGCAGGGCATTCCTTTGTTTGCAGTTAAACAGTTGGCACAGAAGGTTTATTTCTGTTTATAGTTAATCACCTCAATCCCATTGTTATCTCATTATAACTCTGCATTATAGTGAAGGCCAAATTCAACCTCACCCTAAGCTCTGATATCACTGGATTTATTCCAGTTTACGGAATTGGATTTAATCTCATTGCAAGGTGTAATATCTTTGTGCTACATCTTCGCAGAATTACCAGGAGCATGGAGCATTTGCCAGTGTTTGGTGCAGTTCAGGAAAATGGAACAAGTTACTACATTGCATTCAGAGGTACCGTGTCCTATCCAGCTGTTGATGGTTCCAAGGTTTAGCTCTTCCCTAGAAAAAAATGGCCAATGTTAACTAGTTGCCTAGCAGGGGAAAAGCTTTTCTTGGGAAATTTCAAGGGAAACTCTTCAGCTGATGTAGCGGGCAGTTAAGTGTTTTAAAGACAAAGACGTTGCTGGCCTCCCGACCTTTTGCATATCATGCTTTTTACAGCAGAAACCAGAACAGATACTTTGGTGCTTTCCGGTAGAATTGACTATCATTTTACTTAGGGACTTAGAGTCATGTGCCTCAAAATGTTTTCCTGTTGTCCCTGTCTGGTCGGAATCACTGTTGCTATGATTTTATTTCATAGTTTTTATCTTCTACATTATGACTACATTCTATATTTAGATACACTTGGTTATCCTGTGATCAGTTACAAGATAGTACAACATGTGAAATTTATGGCTGCTCATAGTATTTGTGTCAAGTGAGTACATACTTAACCCATGGCATGTATTTTTGGTCAAGTGAGAAAATGTAATTATTGAGCTTAGTCACATTTCTAACTCTCATGCGTTGTGTTGTCTGCAGTACAGCGTCGTGTTCATGCAACACCTACGGGTAGGCTGAAGGGCTGAATTTAGAGACAAAAAACAGTGAACCCAGGACCACAGCTACTGGTTTTGGGATGCGAGAGGTTGTACCCTGAAGTACAATTGGAGTACCTTGAAGTTTAACAGTGGGAATTATTTTTTTTTCACTTATTTTCTGTTGTCTAGCTATTTGAGATCATTCCATCTCATTAAACAGCATGAAGTAAGCTTCCAGATGTTGACCACTGTTGTTCTGTACTCCTGTGTTCCTAAAACAAGGGCTACTTTGAGTCACGAGGAGGGAGGGTTGTACAAGTACCTCTGCAGCATCCTTTCCTTTGTTGGAAAGGGGAATGAGTGATGATCCTTCCTAGTGCAAGGGAAATGGTGACATTATTCCCTCTCCACTACATAAAATCATCCGTTGTTGTTTTTCTTTTAATAAACAGGTCCCCAGCACGACTCTTACCTGGTTTTTGCAGTTCAGTTGTGCTGCAGCGTAACCACAGCGTGCGCCGAGGTCCACCAGCCTGCTGGGTGTAGGGGTAACTCCATAACTTTGTGGGGTGTAAGACTTCAGTGCCTGCACTTTGAGTATCACTTAAAGACGGATCAGGGGTGGTGTTCTCTCAGCCACCCTCTGCTGGCTAGCTGCTCCATATCAGTGCTGGAGGGCAAAGCCATAGAGGAAGAGCAGTGTGTGCGGATGCAGGCATGCACATGTGATGCTGCCTCTGCTTTTCCTGTAGGCAGAGTGCTAAAATAAGAGAGACCATACAGAGGATCTGTGCAGAGGCTGCTTACCAGGCAGCTTGTTCACCCTAATGCTGCTTTAGCTTTTGCATGGCTTGTTCAGAGACCCAGCTGCTGCCTCCTGCCCGTTGGTCCATAGAGTGGAGATAATGCTGTGGCTTTTCTGAAGTTGCTGGGTGCCCGAGTGCCATGGTAACAGCATTGGGCTCCGCAGAGTGCCCGCGGTGCACAGGCCCTGCCCAGCTCCGAAAAGAAGCTCTCTGAGTGATGAACTGCAGCGGGCTGGCATGAGGAGCTTTGTGAGGCTGTGGAAAGTCCTGTACCCCCTTGTCTGCAGGTCTGGTTTTGGTGGTGTTTTAAGAAGGAAGAAAGAGAAATAACTCTCATCAAATGTGTTCAGGATTTATTTATTTTTAGTTCTAAAACTGTTGATTATTGTAATTACCACCAAATGCTAACTGGCGTCCTTGCTGTCCATTTTAGCCTCGTGCTGTACGTGTTTCTGTGAGGGTGTGCCACTTTTCCTGTAGTTTCGCTTGGCTCTGTGTTACTCACGCTGGCTTTTTCCTGGCAAAATCAGATAGCACCTTTGGAAACACTTCTACGTTAACTGGAAGGAGAGATCTGGCAGAGCACAGCTGTAACAGAATTGGAGAGAATTGAATTGTGCATAATAGTGTAGAAGAAGAACTGGGGAAAATAAAAAGTTGATTTATGCATTTTCTTTTTAGAGAAGAGGTGTTTTGATATAAGATAGCATGCTGGCGCATCATCTGGTTGCGTGGAGTAACAGTGCTGGAAACTTAGAGCCAGGTTAAGTCTCTCCCATGTCAGAGTGGAGTGGTGGACCTTATGCTTTTTTCTACCCTTACCCAATGCTTGCTGGCTTGTGAAATTGGCAGGATTACTTTCATTTTGCCCTGCAAAATGCCCCTCCAGTGCAGCACAACATGGCACGGCTTGTTCCAGTTGGTAACGGGACAAATGCTAAGTGCTGGTTTCAGCCCTGCTATGTCTCTGGCTTATTTCCATGTTATTTTTAAGATGCCGAAGGCTGAAGGCTTGTGTCACACGTCGCTGGGAATGTGTTATTTCAGAAATCGCTGCTTGCAAGAACTGTGGGAATTTGTTTATGATTGTCAGGGAGCGAGTTCTGGCTGTGTGCAGCCATCAGGCAGAGAAACTTAAGTACAATTTAAGGTTCAGAAACTGAAATGCCATCAAGTGTTTGGATTTACAGCCTTCTTTCTCCTGCCTACAATCCCAAAGACACTGAGCTAACAGTTAACAGAAAAACAGGAAGAAAACTAAGGAAGGTTTTTAGATGTGATTCTAATCTCTTACGCTGATGTAAACTGGGAGGATCTGCAGGACAGACTTGGGTCGTGCATAGGGTTTAATGCTGCAGTAACCTGGCTTGGCGCCTTCAGCTGGGCAGCGGTGCAGTAAAACAGAGGGGAGATGCCTTGTCTGAAACCCAGGAAGATTATGCTTGGTACAGCAGGGGGCTTGCAGAAAGCCTAATTTAACTTATGCCCAGTTTCACACTGACACAAATGTGCCACCTCCATCTTTTGGAGGCAGCGCGGGCTCTGAGAAGAGAGAGGTTGTGTCCACCACCCCACTGTGTGGTCCTGGCGTACCCTGACATTGGAAAGTGAATGGGGTGAAAACCGGCACAAAATGGGAGTGGAGCCAAAGCAGGGCTGTCTGTTATTTTTTTTTTAGTTTGGATTTGAATTTCTAATTATTAGAAGTAACAATTGGGAAAAACAAAACAAAACACCAACAGAAAACCAACACCTTTGTAATAAATTAAATTTCCGCTGTTAATTGCAGTGGAAAGCACCAGAGAAGCAGTGCCTGTAAGTGCTGCCTTGTAAGGAGTGTCCCAGAGCAGAAAGTTCAGGAGGGCTGGGCTCTGCAGGGGTGAAACTGCACCTCAACATTTCTGAGGCAGCACAAAACCCCTACGGATCCCAGCCTTCCTACGAGGTGGTGGCTGTCTGGGCTGAGCGCTTCCTGGGATGAGGAACCAGGCATTTGACAGAGCTCTTCAGCCTGTTTTTGTACACTCTTCCCAACCAAAGCTGCTTCGTAGGTTACTTAAGTAACTGTGAAACGTGGTGTAAAGCACAGAAGAGACTTGATTGGGTTGGCTGATAATAGGAACTCGGTACCCTAGATGAACGGTATTTCTATACTGAACTTCCCAACTGTTGTGCTATAATTATGTGACAGCTAAAAATCTACACCTGTTTGAGGCTCCTAACCCTTAGCTAAAATGCATCTCTTTTTTACAGGAATACCCATCATCTTGAAAATAGCATGCAGGGAAAGTCACTACTGCAAAGGTATTAAATGAGGTAAATTTGTGAGGACTGCTTAGTCTTCCCTGAGGCTTCAGGATTTGGAAGTGTAAAATTAATCTTTTATTCCCCCTAACCCCGCTTGTGCTGGTTAATGATTTATTTAGGGGAAAAAGGAATAATCTGCATAAGGATCTGCCCCCACACTGTACTTGTTGCTGTTCTGAAGTACATATACAGCATTCTCCCTACTCCACAGTAACACATTCAAAGCTGTGGCCATCATTCTGAGGCCTTGGAGACTGATAAAATTATTTCAGGTCTTCTACCAAAAGTCTGATCTAAATGTGCATAGGATCTATGTCATTTTTCTACCAAGAGACTGCATGAAATCTGAAGGGAACAAGTCCAACAAAAACTGTCCATGCTGTTGTGGGTGGCAAAACTAATTTGAATATTTTTTCACTTAAGTGCAGAAATAGTCTTGGTCTCCCAGACGTTTGCTATTATGATGGGTAACTTCCCCTGAAGCAGTGGGACTGGCAGAACCTGGCTCTAACGTTAGCCCGAACAGCACCCGCAGCGCTGCGCTGTCCAAGTTACTCCAAGTCGCTCGGCAGCACAGGGGCCGTAGGAACCCTCCGTGTGGCTGGGACGTGGGGAGGCGCAGGTACTCCAGTTTCATGTCAAAACCTAAAGCTGCCGAGTGATGGTGAGGCAGGCACCTCTCATACCATTTACAAAGTTCGGGCGCTTAACCAGAAGAGGTAACTTTATTTTCCTCTAACTTCATACAAGATGTTTATTCACTCTGATTGATTGAAAGTATCAAACCCACTTTTTTTACCTACCAAGATCTTCAGAGTTTCAAAGTTCCTGGAATGGCAGCCCTTCCTCCTGGCTGAAAACATGCCCTCCAAATGCACAATATTCTGGTATCCTGTAACGGTGAGAGAGTCGGTGCAGTCGGCTTACTGATTAAAAGAAGCAGTGTGAGTTTTGGTTTTCTTTTTTTCTTTAAAAGAACATCTCTTTATTACCTAAGGGAAAAGAGGTAGTATTTGATTTGTTGGTTATAATGTCAGAATCCATGCAACGTGGCCTTCTTGGCATTTTTTTTAAACTGTAGTCTGCATGTCCAAGAAGCATTGCAGCATTGATTTCTTTTTTAATATTTTTTCGTGCAGGAAATTGAGAATAAATCCAGGCTATCATATTTGCTAACTGCTCTGGGACTGTTACTGGGAAATATGAGAACCAGGGGATTTTCACTTCTAATTTATCTACTTATTTTATGGATAGAAGAAATTTGATACAGATTTAATTGCCTTCATATCACAGGTGAGTCATGTGTGTTCCACTGAAATCTGTCTGCTCAATAAAGCATTTGTTCAAAATAGTCCCTCAAAGGGAGATGCTGAGTGACTTTTTCAGAGTCATGACTCACTGGATCTCCATTTTTTAAATGAAGAGATTCCCGAGACATGTAAATTTTAAGATCTTATTTATTAAATTATTGATTAATAACAATAAGAAGGTTAATTTTATTGTGTGTCAAGACTTGAGGGATTTGTATAACTGGTGTTCTCCTTTCAGAAAAGGAGGGGTGGATCAGTTTTCACTAGAGGTGAACTTGCACAGATGTAGCTTTGGAACTAGGGATCACCACGGGAGAGAACAGCAGTATCGTAGCAGATTGTGGCCCTGTGAGGAGAGTGCATCTCCCCATCAGCATGGTCTTCCCTTCATCCCGAGGATGCAGAGTGCCTGGCTATCTGCAGAGGACAGGGCAGGGGGCTGCCCTTTTTTGGAGATGTGTTGGAGACACATCATCGGTGATTATCTCCTACTTCTTACTCCTTAGAAATGAGTTCTCAAGTTTTGCACTTGTGCACAGCACAGATTGTACTTTGAATTCATACTTGCAATTTGGAGCTGTTTCCAGCAGTGACTTCTGACTGCCGAGTCGCTTTCTCCCGAGGCCAGATGCACGCTCTCTGCTGAGAGGCTTGATTCTCCAGTTCTTTGATGGTACCAAAGTATCGCCCAGCTACTGCAGGTTGCTGCAGAAATCGTCCACGTTTAACATTGCTTTTATGACTGACCTCTTCATTCACTGAGTAATGAATGGAAAAGAAAATTGTTTTTCTTTATTTTATTGAGTAATGAAAGGGAAAATTGCACTTCTTTATCTTAGAGCACAGCCCTTGCTAAAAATAGCACCTGAGTATATTTTCTCTGGCTCTCTCTTTACTATTATTTTACTATATTAAATGCAATCTTTTTTCCCTTTGGATTTCTTTCCATTTTTGTGCCCTGAAGCTTTAAACACCAAGTTTTGTGAGTCATAAATGTTCTGAGACATCAAATTAAGTAGAAACTGGAGAATGAGTTCTCAAAAGGTTGTGAATGCTGCTGACGTCAATCTCAGATTGAAATAAGAAAGAAGATATAGTTGACAGATCTTAGGAGTGAGACTGTAAGGGCACTTATGCTAATTCTGTTGTTGGAACAGAAATTGTGTTTTTATAAATGAAGGCAATAGTCCCAACTGAAGCTGTAACAGGCATTCATCGTAGTAACGAGATGATCTTGAGCTTTCATACTTTACACTGAAATTTGCCTTCAGCAGATTTAAACAAAATTGTTTTGAAGTGACTAAAATGAATGTCAGCATGCTTTCTGCTTTATCAACTTGCAATACAATTCAGTTTTCCAGCTCTAATTTTGCAGGATTCCTCCTAGGATTACTCCTTTAAAGCAGCATTGCAAAGTACGTTGTTCTATGAACAGGAACTTGGAACCTGTTTGGAGATTTTCCTTGACTGCATAAGGGAGAGAACTGAATTTTGGAAATAAGGAGGAGTCTTGAGAATTATTTTGATAACTTGCAACATTTAACTTCCTGAAAGCGATTAACAGTACTGTTCTTGGAGTTAAATGCCTGTAGATTCTGTGTTTGTATTGATTTGATGATGCTATTGAAATTTTCTATTGATGTAGTGGGAAGAATGCAATAGGTGAGAGAAGGAAAAAGAAACCATGAGGAAGTCATTTGTTATTAGTTATCAGTGCATAACTCATTTATATCTGTGCTTGTTTTGGCATTAATGAATATGGCAGTTCAGTGACAGATAACTCACAGACTTGTTGCATACTTTACCCAAGCTCTATTCAGACAGTTCACTGGCAGTCTGTGTTTAATTGTTCGTTAATAGTGCTGCAGTGATCATGCTGAGTCTAGAGATGTGCTTTGTCTGAAGGTACACTTCCACTGGTGCAATAGGAGTTGGAAGTTGTTCAGCCTCTTGCAAAATCAAACTCTATTTCGGAGAGCATCTTACAGCAGCAGATACAGTAGTGTCAAGTTCAGAGAGACCAAAGTGAATTGAAGTGAACCCAGAGGTATCAAAGGAGCAAGGTAACGTGATTGCTCGTTAACTAGATCAGGGCAGCAATGTGAATGCCTCCACCAGGTCATCTGTCGTGCTGTGTTCAGGTGCTTTTCCGATGCTGGGAGAAGACCTTGTGACAGATTGCTATGGGAAGCCAGTTTACAGATTGGTGGCATTACATGGAGTGCGTGAAAAATTGCAGTCAAGGCCATTATGAAAATAAACAAGAAACCTAACTTCAAATTTAGGGATTAAATACAGGCTAGATTTACCTGCAGGTGGCCACTAGGAGCTCAGCAGGAAAGTAATCAATAGGGGCTGACCAGCTATGTGGTGCAAAATGTACTTCTGCTTTGAAGGTGAGAAGAGTGCAAGGGAAGAGGCCCGAAGCCTGTGCACAGCATCCTGTGAATAGAAACACAGATGAGCAGCAGCCCTGGGTGCTGGAGCTGCTGCCAGGACAGGTGTGGAGGGGACAGGTGAGTCTGTTCCACAAAATGGGGTGTTCCCTGTCTCCAGCTGAAGGCTCTGGCTGGGAGGGGACCAAGTCCCCATCAATTTACAGTCCTCCTTCTGCCAAAACTCCTTGGTTGCCATAGAAAGGGAGAGGTGGGTTATGATGATAGGTAATTTGAAAATGATCAGCAAGTGGCATATGAGAACTTGTCTGATGTACCTAATGATAGAGGGTTTCCAAGACTTCTGACCACAAATGCTTAGGGGGCATCTTGTAGTCACAGTATGCAATCTTAGCAAGGCAGGGACCTGTGAAGGGACTGGTCCTTTACAGTACACATGCAGGAAAAAGGAGAAGTTCCAGCATTTCAGTTACACATGAAAAGGAGGTTCACCACCAGTTGGTTTATTAAGGATTGGCTGCCAAGGTAGGAAAATGCTTCCCCTGTTGGTAAGGTTTTACATAATTGTACTTCACTGCCATTTTGTGTCTATTCTGAAACATCTGGTCTCTGTTTTGATCAGAAGCTTGCACAGTTCAGGACCAGGTGCTGAAGCACTCCAGCTGCTGCTTTGAGATGGCACGGCAATTTCTCCAGCCCTTGGTGATTGAGCACAGAGGCAGAGAAGACGGCTTTCTCCTTCCTGAAGCTGCTTGTTTGTGGTTAACCAGCATAAAAATGCATCTGTGCTGAACTGGTCCTTATCAGGATTCCTTAACAACTCTCCTGCCTCAGGCAGTGACACTCGATTATGTTTCTCATTCCTAAGCTTCTTAGAGGTTTAGCATTTATGAATCTCTTCTAATACTGTTTGCTTGACACATTTAGTAAGGCATATGACAGTGATCAGCTGAGAAAAAAACAAGTCATCTAACTGAGTGCAAAATGAGGCTTCTAGCAAGGAGAGTGGAGAGGCAAGAAAAGGTTTTCTGCCACGTGAAATCAAGTTAGGACAGGGACATTAATATAACTGAAATGGATTTAATGCAAAAATGGGCTGTATGTCCGCTTCCCAGTCAACTTCAAGCAGTCTATGGCAGCTGTTTTTGTCAGCAGTTGTGGTAGTGAGGCTGAGGACTTGAAGGGACTGCGGAGAGGCCTGTCGGGCGGCTCAGCTTTCCACATCCCATGAGGGTGCTGTCGGTGTGCAATCCTGCACCTGATACTAATTCCGCAGCTAAACTACAGGGTTAAAAACCAACTGCAAATCTGCAAGGGGCTGCCTGCCCATCTTCTTCAGGAAGGTGAGACGGACGGCTGTAGGGCTGATGCGGGCAGCCGTTCCTGCAGATCCTTTCCCTGGCCCCCTGCGGGGATTTGCCCCCAGCAGTGGCTGGGGCAGGAGCTGCTCTCTACCTCTTCGCTGTGGCTTCCCGGCAGAGGCTCCTGGCCAACAGAAATGATGTTAAAAGTAGTTGGTATTGTAGGCAGGTGCCTTCCAGCTCAGCATACCTTGAAAATCTGACAGCAGCCAGATGTCTAACTAGGTAGAGTAAGTGATGACTCTAAATACCGTGATGTAAATCTTGCAGATGCTGCTGAGGCTCCAGGTATGCCCTGTGAATTGCAAGTTCTGGGAGGAGGTGTTTGATCGGAGAATAAAATCTGGTCTTTAACCCTTGATTGGGCCCAGAGGAGACAGCACGTGCTCTGATGGGTCGCTGCTGACCAATTCCAGCAGGTCAGGTAATGGATCTGCAGGAGCTCCTTAGGGCTGGCTGACAGCAGTTACACAAGGGTTTTTTTTTATGGCAATTGACCCAATGTTGCTGTTGGAAGCTTTCTGCAGCAGCGCGGTTGTGTTTGGTGTACGTTTCAGCCGGCATACGGTACACATTTTAACTGAACACACGGAGGATTAATTTGATTTGATTGATGTTGATTACTGACATGAGGATATGCTAATGAGAAACAATCAATTTCTAAAAGACTGTCTCAGTTCCAAGCCCGGCTGATGCATAGCGTTTGTATGATAGGCATGAAAAGTACAGTAAAAAGCCTTGGGCTATTTTGCAACGTTCTCAGCGGTTCCTCCCTGATGAACGCGTATCGCCCTAATTGCAGCTTGACAGCACGTTCTTGTCACTACAAATAAAAACATGGTGCCGGTGTTTACTTTCACTACATTTTTTATATAAAAGAAAAAAAATATATATGAAAGTTTCATGGAGGAGAAGAAGGCACACTGAGCGTTTGTGTTTCCAATGCAAAGTCAAAGAACTCCACACCCTTTTCTTCCCCTTCATTTTTTCCCTGCTACTTTCTTTCCTTGCAGTAGCACGCAAGCAAATTCTATCCCGGGCAGCTCTTTTCTTAGAGATTTGAAGCTCATTCCAGTGGTTTCCGAGCCTTCAGTGGTTCATAGGCTTTTTGGGCAAGTTATGTGCTGGGAGCAAAGCCCATTTTATTTACTTTGTTTATTTATTTTATTTATTTTATTTCAGGTTCCTGTGGCTAGCTGCAGCGGTGGGGCTGTTGCTGTGCTTCATGCCACCTGCAAGTCCCCTCCCTGCCACACTCGCAGTGCCTGCAAGTTGCTGTTCTCCCTCTGCTTCAGCAGAGCAGCTGTTTCAGGGCTCACCTGGCTGGCTTTGCACTCATACAGAGTGTGGGGGCTCACGGCTTCCCACCCGCACACAGAGGTGTGTGAAAACCCCCGGCTGCTGGATGCTAACAGCCTTCAGCTGCCACGCTCTGTGTTTGGAAGAAAAAATGCTGTTTTTCAGCAAAACTCCTTGCTACGGGCCAGGAGGTTGCGTTGCCTGGGCAAAGCGCCAAAATAACCTGTTGTTTCTACAACCTTTCAGGAGGAGGCTTGGTTCAAATGCAATACTGAACTCCCACTGAAGGTGCGTGAGGTAGAGGCACCCTGCTCGGAAGAATCTTTGAAATTGTACCTCGAGCTTTTAATTAAGCCTGTTCCTTTTAGATGTTTTTTGTATATGCTGCTTAGGGAGAAGGGACGTAATAACGTAGTGGGGAGTTGTAGGAGAAAGCGGATTGTTGGGTTCAGCACTCCGTGTTCTCAGGATCTCAAACCAGGGGCTAAAAACTCTTTTTCTTGTGAGCATTCACTTTTTAGGTAGGAAGCCTTCCTGGTGTATTGCATGGGTGTAAATAAGTGTGAGGATGATACATTATTCTTTATAAGTAACTAAAAGTGATGATTCCTTCCTTGATGTAGCTGTTTTTCCTCTGCATCAACTTATCTATGCTGTGATCCTGCAAATGCTTGATAAACATCCTCTCCTTGAAGTATCTGAGTTAGAACAGCAGGCTCCACTGTTCTTACCTGTGTGAATGTGGTATCAAGTTAAAAAATCTTTCCGAATGGCAGGTAAATGAAATTGTCATAGCAAATCAGCTGTTCTCCTTAGAGGGGACCCGGCTAATGTCTAATGCTTTCCACCTAGGCAAAAATACCCACTTTCTTAAGGAGGTAAAAACCGTATTTTTATAAGAACGTTAAGTAATAATCCATCGATAGACATTGATAGCAACTGATGCAGGTGACATGCAAATAATCGCTACAGACGTAGCTGCTGCAGGAGCAGAAGAAAGAGTGGGATGTTTTACAGCTGGCTCTGCTGCAAGTTTTCGCTACAGCACTTGGGTAATCACACTGCCTGTGCTACCAAGGTAATACAAATAACAGTCATGGACCACAGTGCAAAGGACATCTCATTACGTATGCATGATTTTCTGTCTTGTATAAAAGCTTCTCTACGAGATACGTAATTTAAATGCTTATGTCCTTTGTGTTTCCCTCTTTTATACCCACTGCTTGCCTGCCCAAGGGGCAAGACTGTTGGGATCAAGTAGATACCTAGATAAAAACAAGCAATTATAAACTTGGTTAGATAGGTATAAGATAAAGGATTATATATTGTCCTCTACTTGTATATCTCAGCTTCTGGTTCTTTGATTTTTCTTTGTTTCAGCACTGGATTGAAAAGGCATGGTTATAAGTAGATGAGTCTCCTGTATTGAGCCTGATCTGGAAGAGGGGAGTTCTCCAGGTCCCTCTGCAGGTTCAAGCTATGTGCTTGTGCTGGAAGCTGTGTGCTTGTCCCTGGTGGGGAAGCAACTTGCAAGCTAGGGAAGCTGGTGGGTGCCCACAGACCACAGAGCTGCGATTGCTTCCTCCCAGGGAGGCTCCGAGGCAAGTGCAGTGTGTGCTGGCAGCACGGCTGGTAGCAGTGCCAGTGAGGTTGATTTGGGTACTGCCCTGAACCAGAATAATGAATTTCTGCTGCTTTGAATGGTAGAAAGTCCAGTCTTTTATGTGGGGGTGCATTCTGACAATGGTCAGGAAAATAATGTGAACAATGTGGAGGTGAAACTTGGTGAGTTCTCTCACCGCCAGGCAAAGTGAAGTGTAGAGGAGAAAAGACTGTGCTGCTGCGAAGGAGAAGGGCACGCCAACATGTGAGGTCACCCCGTAGCTCAGCCTGGCATTCTCCTTGGGCACAGGATGAAGCAAGCTGACTTCTTTGTATGTTTTGCAGGATTTATTAAAGTGACATGAGCACAGTTAGTAAGACAAGAAGAGGCTTGATGATATTTAATTTGCTCCTGTCAAGCAGCAGGGTGGCATCTCCTCCTGGATGTGGCAGATGACAGCCTTGCTATGACCATAAGGCAGTTCACATGTGATATTTGGGGAGTAAATCTTGGCAGTTAACCCCTGTATTCATTCAGGCGGGTGAGCACATAGTAATGGCAAATGAAGTATGCTCATAATGGGAATCTATGAAATCTAATGTTTCTCTGTGGCAAAACCAATCTGTATTTCCATATAAATGAGTAGCTACCCCAAGGCTTTTCTGTTGTTTGTTTTGTTTTGTTCTTTTAACGTATCAACTCCTCACTCACTGAAGAATGTCCATTTTATTTTAGGAGGTACACAAAGTAGTCCTAGCTGTGCCTTTGTCACGTCTAGATACGTCACACACACCCCAAATTCAAGTCTTCTCTGCACAGCAAGGATGCTGGGAACAGAAGCAGGGCTGGGGCCCTGGAAGTGGCCAGAAGGCTAGAGGTAATCAGTGGAGGCAGGAAGCCGATTGTACAGCTGGGAGAAAAACACTTGCTGGTAACAGGTCAGTGAAGAGAGACAGGTTCTCACAAAGACTCAGTAGGAGTCCTAAAAGGCCTTGGCGATGTTCGCTTGTCTCCCTTGCTTAAATACCGTATGACACGCTTTCTCCTCTCATTTTCTGAGCTGCCTCTCTAGCGCTGTCCATCTAAAATGACAGGAGCACGCTTCCTAATTGGCAGTTCTTTGTTGCTGTCGAGCAAGTGAATAAGCAGTAGATCTGCTGCTAATCTGAGCTGGGATCAGACATCCAGACATCCATTCTCCAGCAGCACACCCGAGAGCAAAATCTGGTTCAGATGCTTTGTCTGAAGTTACCTTGGAAAACTGCATCCAGGTACCACAGAAATGATTTCATTTTCAAATGGTGGAAAGTATAATGAATTATGAATTAACAAGCTGGTGACTTCTGTGAGCAAAGAAAGTCTGAGGAAAAAAAATAAAAAAATCCTGTGCTGGTTATTGCAGTTTCCCACAGAAAAGGATGAATGAGTTTGCAGTGCAGAAAGTACAGCTCCATGTTGCCTTTAATGTATTCACTTTGTGTTGAAAACACGAAGCTGGAAGGAACAATGGTACCATGGTAACTTGTGTTCTTTATAACCTTTCTTACAAAATTGTAAAACTGTTTACCATGGCAATATCAAGTTAATATAGCACATTGTTTTTGAATTTCTTGTTTTTCCTTTTATTATAATGGTGTGTTTGAAAACTCCCTGATTCTCAACTACACTGCTATTGAAGCTTTCTGATACCTTCAGTAAAACAAAGGTGCTAATTATGAGCATTATGACTGTGCCTGGTTGATTTTTTTCATTCACTTGTTCATTTTCTTTGTTTTAACAATCCTATTAACACCTGAGAAGTCTGACCTAAGCAGTCTAATTGAGACACAATGTGAAGCCTATAATCGAGTTTGTTTTCTTTAAATAATTTCATTAATTGCATCTCCATAATTTGCTCCTGAAATCTGAGAATGATGTCTGAAAAAATGTTTTTTTGATAACCACGTAGATGTAGAGGCAGTGACGGTGTGGTTCTAATTCTTGTGCAGACTGTGTACTAATCTACGTTATCATATGATGAAATTGTCAGCGTCCAGATTGTCAGATTGACAAAATGGAAAAGCTCCAGGGGAATGCTGCTACACGCTTACAGGCATGTGTCAGGGGACATCAAATCCTCATCTGAGTCTCTTGGATGTAAACGGAGCATGAACAAAATGCATCTCTGACTTTGTGTCATGCCTTACCAAATTTCTTCATAGTCTGACTTTGGCCAAACCCCCAAAAGTGTCAGAGGAAACTCCAGACAAAGAATAAAAAAAAAAATAAAAAGAAAAAAGAGAAGACAAAAGGCAGATCAGCATGAGTTATAGTTTCTAGTGTTGCTTGGGAGTTGCAGAAACAGTTATTCAGCTGGGCAGAGAGACTCTGAAGCTTACTTGTGGCACAGCCGAAGACTGGTGTTTGTAGTATGATCCCTTTCATTTTCTTCCCTGGGTGCAGCACTGAACTTCTCAGTCTGTCAAGTGCACCTTTACTTGCTGGCTTTCTTCTTTCCACGCAGAAATGTGGCCTCTTCCATTTTCAAAGTGGCAGAGCAGTGAACACATCACTGAAGCAAGCGTGGATGGAGGTTGCTCCTGCAGGTCTCGTCATTCAGCTGTTCTGAAAGCTAGGGCATATGTGGAGGTTGGTTATGTTTACATCGGATTCCAACTAGCCTGTTCGTTAATTAAAATGAAGTAAACATGTGCCAGAATGTTGTCTGAGCTTATCTAAGAAATTTTATGTAACGCTTGCTGTCTGTTGATGCAACTGTCTTAATAAATGCAGGGCTGATTTGATACGACTTCGTTAGTGAGGTGGAAGGCTGCTTTGAGATTAGAACAGAGGTGTATGTTCTTTGTCATCTAATATTTATCATCTGACTGTTTGACTCCAGGAAGAGTACATACTGTGGATTAAATTTTGCAGCATCTTTATTTATGCCCCACTTGTGGAAGATAACTAGGATCCGGGAAATTTTCAGTCACTCAGCATCAGGAAGGCTGGCCCAAGGTGCTGCTCAGCTGTGCCAAAATCTCTGTTCAAAGATCAGATCTTAGGATTCCCTCCTTCAGCTGCAGGTGCTGGCTGAAAATGGGCTCTGGTGGTACCCCAGGTCTGCCAAAAAGGCATGGTTAAGGTGCTGCTGAGATTTGCTGGGGCTCTCGGTTTGTAAGTCAGGATGCGTTTGCCGACAGTGCTGATTGGGCAGGAATGCAGTCTTCTGCTTTCCCTTCGGGATTCATCTGGAGAGCCAGCAAAAGAAAACAGCTAAGCAAAGAGATCTAGATGTTATTTTGGCTTCTGTCATTTTTAAACTGACTTGCAAGATGATGAGAAAACCTTTGGTCAGGGAAATGACCTTTAGTACTCTGGATGGAGAAAGAAGAACTGGGTGCTATGAGGAGAGAAGCTTTTTGTTTCTGTTCTTTGTGTTAATTTTATTAATGTGTCAAACAGGGATACGTTTTGTTCTCTGGACTCTTTGGCACTAGTGCTCAGGTATGAGTATCCCAGCGAAATGGAAACTAATTATTGTTTTCCTACAAGACCAGATCCTGTCACTGTCCGAATCTTGGTAAAAGCATCAGGGTAAGATCCAGACAGCCAATGCTAAAGCTTCCACTGCTGCTCTACAGCCTCCAATACTGAGTCAAGTTTTAATTCAACATCAAAGTAAGGCAAAAAAGTGGTGGGGAAAAAGTGCAGTTCAGTTAACTGTAGTTTCATCATGTTTTGAAGCAGTTACACTGTTGACGTCAGATCCCGTTAGTGTTAAAATGTCTTTAGGTCATTGGCAGATCTAATTCTGCTCACTTCTAGCTTATGCTTTGCCCCAAAGTTTGCTTCTGTACCTTTGCAGTCAAGAGGAGTGATTGTGGACTGGAGTGGGACAAGAACATGCCCTAAGGATCTGCTATTCTCCTGTCATAGTAAATAACTTGGATTCCTCAAAAAATCAACTTGTTGGACCTTCTCCAGACAAATCACACAGCTACACACAAATACAGAGGAGCTCTTACTGCTCAGATTAGTTCTTGCTAAGGAAGTTGGCTTCATTTGATAAATATTTCAGTGTTTTTTTTCCTCAATGTAACAGGACAAAGTCATTGTCATGCTGGGAGGTGTTTCTGAAAGTGTGATGGTAATGCAGTGTAGAATTGCCCTATGCTGAACCGAGCCGGTGGTCCAGGGAAGCCGCTATCAATTTTCTCCTGGCGGGCAGTCCGGGTGATTTAGGAAGCAGCATAATGCTTATGCATGAACTCGTGCTTGCATTGTGCCTGGTACTGTGATTGCTTCAATTACAGATCTGTTGATAGACCTTTGCTTGTTTGGAGTGATGCTGTGCAGTTTCCTTATTTTGGGAAGCTATGTGAATGTAGAATTGGTAGAATTTAATGAAGAATGATGCTTCAGTATTTCTGATCTATAAAACATCACATAAACTTTGTCTTCTGTACAAATATGATCTCGTATAGTCCCTGTTGCACGTAGGGTCTTGCTTTAAATAAGGCAAATTGGAGTAGTCATTAACAACTCTTTTTACAGCCTTCTTTGGTTGGGCTGTTAGGTGTTTTGAGAAACAGATTACATGGACAATACTGTATCTGCTTTTCCTATTATCTGTAAACTTTGTCTCGTGGGAGAGGTCAGGACCTCTGCCTATACAGGGTTATTCACTGAGGTCACTGGATGCAGGCAGCACCTGACAATTTGGGGTTTATTGCATATCGAAGTTCAGTCACCAAATACATCTCCCCAAATCTGTGCTGAACTGAGCCGTGCTGGTAAGTGTAGAGAGTAGGCTCCGAGTGGATCTGCCCCTGATAAAAGTAATTCTGTTGCCCTCACTAGAAGCTAGCTCAAATTCTTTAAAAACCTGTAAACAATGCTGCTATAGCAAACCAAAATTCTCCCCTGTAGCTATCATTTTTCCTGCTAGGATGACAATTCTTTGACCTTTACCACTTGTGTACATGTACACATATTAGCTTAGCAGCAAATTGGGTTTGAAATGGTCTGTAGCTTTTATGCCTTGCATTGCTTAATAAATTATTAGAAATGTGATAGTTCTCCGCCAGAATTTTTCTTGTCAGTATTTGTTTGTTATTCGTTGGCTTCAACTGTATGAGTTTCACACTGGTGGGAGCATCCATTGGTGCTCGTTTTCCAGCTGTTTATACTCAAAGGCGGTGTAAGGTGGGCCCAGCAGCATCTGTAAGTGCTGATCAGGACTGAAATCCTGATCGCCTGAAGTGCTAACTTGATATTCTCACGAGTGTCAGAGCCATGGCTCTGCTGCAGAGCGTGCTGGGATTGTCCCAGCTGTAGTCTGCTTGCTAAATCTGTTTGAAATGGACTTCCAACTTCTTGAGGTCTTTTTCAGTGAGCCAGCTCTTCCTTTTTTTTTTTTTTTCCTTTAGATGGGGCTTTCTTACTTCTCTTTGCTGGATTCCTTGGAACTGTTTGTCCTCAAAAAGGTGGTCTAGAGGAATGGAGTTTGACTTGCTCCTAAAAGGGCTTCGGTGCAGTATCCTTAGAAGAAATGCAGTGTGATTCCTGCTAAGGGGTGCTGCTAAAACTCAGTTTTCTAAAGAGTTAATGAAGAAAGCAATTGGAACATTTCAAGGAGGTAATTGTGGTAGGGAAAAGCTGAATGTAGCCCCTTATGATCTTAGAGCAATGAGGAGAAGTTCTTGATAGGGTGGGACTGGCTGGGCAAGGATTGGAACTGGCTTAGAATTTTATTTGGATAAATTAGAGTTATTTATATAAATTAGTTGTGTGCTTTTTTATGATGCCAACAAAACATTTTCTTCAGTTGGGAAATCTGTTGTGGCTTTCTTCTCTCTTTCTAGAAAGGTAGATACAAAGATGTGTTTTCCATTAGTAAAATTGGAGCCATTCAGGCATTTAGTGTGTCCTCTGGCCAAAGGCTAGGAAGCAGCGTGTGGCCTGGAGAGAGCAGGGAGGTGTTGGGAGGATACCTACAGGAGCACCAAGAGGTGATGAAATGATTAGTACACAGTAAAAATATCACACAAGAAAGAATCGCACACAGATATCAAGAAGTATTTGCTTGTGACTTTCTTTCCAAATGGAAAGGAGTCAGCATCAAGCACAAAGGTGGTCGAACTTAAAATAGCCAGTGAAAAAGCGTACAGAGAAGCCCGTAGGCATTGTAAGCATGTGGCAGCCCCAGAGGGACCTCACAGCTGCTCACTGAACTGCCTCAGGAGTGCAGCAGAGCCATCTGCAGCTGCTGCACAATGAAATCTGCAGTTCAACATCTGGACTTTGTGGTTAAAATAGGAAGTATTATGGTAAATGGTAGCAGATTGTCTTGTGCTGTTACTGAGTATCATCGTGCATGTGCTGTTGTGGTTAACAAAGTACTTGTAAGCATCATAAAATGGAGGCTTAGAATTCAACTGCTCCAAAACAGCTGTCCTTTAGATGAAAATTTTCCTTTCTACTCTCAGCAGAGATCTGAATTGACTTGCAAAGTTTCAAATTCCGTTTGATTGGTTTTCTTGAAATGTTTCTGAATTTAAGCAAAACCCCATTCATTTCACCAATGAGAACTGTATCAGATTTATTTTTTGCATTGCTCTTCAAAGTATGTGCACATCTCTATCAAATATAAACTTACGAGCTAGTGGGATCTATGTCATTGCTAAATTCCAACATTTGGAAAATGTACTTCAAGCTCTCACTGAAGCGAGATGCAGGCTTTTGTTCCTTTTTATTTACCTTCCGGTTTATGCGCTTCAGATTGCTTTTGGGTTTTGCTGTCTTTAAGCTTTTACTCTACTTTCTTGAGTGCTAAAATCTTAAATGTTTTTTTATAATTTTGTTTAATGCTGACCTGAATTCAGCACTGGGGCTTCAGAAACATCATAGAAACGTGGACAAAATCCTAAGTTTGGTGGTCCTGCTGTGTTCCTGATACAAATGCCTCAGAGAACAGCATTCAGAGAACTAGAGATGATCCCCCCAGTCCTTGGGTTGGGCAGCTGCTGTCTCTGGGCACATTACACAACAGGACATCGCCAAAGAAATGAGCGACCTGGGATTTAAAATGAAACTCCCATCCCTGCTCTTTTTTTTTTTTCTAGTTTGGAAGATCATAAATTGGAAATTGCCCGATCAATTCTTAATTTCCACCAAGTCTTGAAAAACGACGTAAGGGTTTCAAAGAATATTTTGTGTTTTTATTTAATTTTTAATTTAATGTATGCTTTGTTGCCCCCAGTCATCATTTGATTTGATCTTCTAATCTCACAAATATCATAAAGCCTTAACCAAAATCGCAGAGTCGTAGCATGAGTGAGGTGGAAAGGGACCTCTGGAGGTCATCTGGTCCAACCGCCTGCCCGAGCAGGGCGACCTACCAGCAGATTGCCCAAAATTTCTGAGCACTTTGTCTTAGAATTGACACCCTTGACATAATATGTACAGGAGAGGGGAGGGTTGTGAAGTATAAGGCCCAGGTTTAGCCCTAATGCACTACTAAATATTCCAAAGTCTCATGTAGATAAGAACATTTCCTTGAAGTGATGCTCGCAGCAGAATACTAAACTAAGTTTCCTTACCATT
This sequence comes from Oxyura jamaicensis, assembly GCF_011077185.1. Taxonomy (NCBI): domain Eukaryota; kingdom Metazoa; phylum Chordata; class Aves; order Anseriformes; family Anatidae; genus Oxyura; species Oxyura jamaicensis. The sequence continues at coordinate 25,622,455 of NC_048900.1, read as the reverse complement.
AGGGGTACAAACAGGTCTCCAGGCATACAGCCATTAAGCTACATGAACACCTTTGCACATAAATATTTGCTTTGGAAATGAGTGAACCGAAGGCCTTGCCTGGAGCCCTGCAGCAAGGGATGCAGGCAACAGTGGCATGGGCTGGGTACCACCGTGATGTGAGCCAGGGAGCTGCTGCCCGGCCTCGCACAGACCCGAGCAGCCCCTGTCACTGCCTCTCCTGCTGGTTACCATGACACTTGATCACCTAGAAAGAGGCTCCAGGAAGTCTGGGTCTCGTTCTGCTGCTCTCCTGGCTGGGATTTGCTCTGTTCTGCTTGCGTGGGTTTGAGGGGGAGGGAGGCTGATAGCAAGATAACGCTAATTCCCTTCACCTGCTCTTGTTACTTTCCAGATCAAAGAACCAGATTACTGAATTTAGCCAGATTTGTATCACAGATCACTTAACTTCCTCCTCACAAATTTTGCATTTGTTCTTTTGGCAGTTGATTTATAACGTATAACACATTGCGATTTTCCTTTCTGTTTATCTCCGTGGTTTAGCAGACAGCCATCATGACCCACACAGTGGGAGCTGGACCAGCCCACGTCTATCCAGCGCACTGAAGTACCAGCTAGGGTGTCCAGGCTTGCTTGTTCACAGTAACGTAGTGCTGCTTCTGAGGTAGTCTGCCTGTGATTGATCTATCTGCTTCTCAACATCTCTAGCTGTAATTAATGCCTTTATAGTGGCTAACATTGCTCAGACATCTCAGGGTTGTACAGCTGTTCTTCCAGTGGTTGATTAGGAGGATTAATATACGTGGAACAACTAAAAAGGTCATGCAAAACTGGCAAACTGTTCTTATATAAAATTGCATTCGGTGCCTAAAATGCTTCTTATTCTAGACTCTTAATAGTTAAATATTTTTCATCACATCAGTGATGGTTTTATCGATTTCCCTCAGTGGATGGTCTTTTAAGAGATGTGATGCATTTGAATTTTGTTTGCTGTTACCTTGAATTGTTTATTTGCAGTTAAAAAAGTAGAAGTTGGGAATAGGTACATGGTGTAGATGCTACATATTTTTATTCTTGGCACTTCTTTATTTTTCTGACAAGGTAACTGGAAGAATCAAAAAATACCAGAATGATCTTCACATTAATCCTTTGCTTATGAAAAATAAAACTCTTCAGTTTCATAAGAATTAAGAAATGCATGCAATATACCTTTTCTTGTAATTCCTATTTTTTTAGCAGTCACAATCTTTTAAACCTTCTAACCGAGAAACTCAATCTATAAAAGCATTAGAAGAGCAGATAATGATTATAAGTAAACAACCCAATTTCAGTCCTACTTTCTACTTAACAAATCAGGAAGGGCAGCTGCAGCTAATCTTTACTGGAATTTAAAGGCATGCAGGAAAATGGAAATATTTTTTTTTGACATATTAGTAGGTCATGAGAAGGAATGTTAATCGCAGTACCTTGGTCTGAGTCCAGTTTGGAAGTTACATTCTGCTGAGCAAATTCACCCCTCTGCATTTTCAGTGATTCACTTTTTTTGTCCTAAATGGCGTGGAACTGCTGAGCAAGTTCAAGAGGCTGAGGTTTCACAATCCCCCAGAATGCTGTAAAGGTTGGTGAAGTCAACCTGTGCTAACCTTCTCCTTGTCCATCAGCTGAGTTTGCAAAAGTACTTTAAAGAGAAAAGCAGTCGGTAGGTGCAGTGCCTCACCTGGAGGGACGCTCAGCCACCAAGTTTGTGCCCCACAGAGCACGACTTCAGAAGTGGAGGGGGTCAAGACAGAGGTCCCTGAGGACTGACTAGATGATGGTGAGCTGTTGTGGGATGTGCTTGTATTGAAAGTCTCTGATTTTCATGAAACCTCTGTCTCCATGGTGGAAGCAGTTGTGTGGGAACACCAGAGGAAACAGTGGCAGCAGCTGCTGTACAGCCTAAGCACAATAGGATGGGAGAGTGAAGTGTTTGCAACTGATGGTACTGAAATTATCCAAGGCTTCTCATTTTACTTCCAGTTAAAGTGAAGAAGGGGCAATGTTTAAAAAACACTTTGCAGGGTTAGAACCTTTTATATAAAATACAGGGTTTTTGTGCGTGTTGCTTTTTTTCTGGCAAAAAATGTTTTGCTGCACATTGCTAATATTGCTCAAAAGGAACTGGCTCTCAAGGTATCTAAAAGTGTCTGAGCAGGTTCCAGTGACTCTTGGGCAATGGGAGCACTCAGTACCAGGAGAGGAAAAAAACATGCTCAATATGATCCGTTGAACTGGAGCATTTTAATCAGAGCTGAGCTCTAAAGGAACCAGGTGTTATTTTGCTCCTGGCAGCAATTGAAACTTCACAGGCTTTTCATGACATCACATCTTTTCCATGTCTTAACCAGTGACTCATCTTGCTTGTCTGTTTGTTCCTATTTCTAGCTGCCAGCAGGAACAGTAAGCTCAACATTAGCATTTCCTCATTAATGTCACATACTAGTCTGCCAGAGGTCACTCTCTTCACTCACCTGTGTGGTTCTCGGTAGTTTTTTTCCCTCCTACTCCAAGTGACTTCTGTTTAGCAGATTCTTGGTGGCTTTCAGTCAAAAGTCCACTTTTGCGGAGGAAATATGTGCATGTTTATCTAGTTTGCAGGAGGTCTGATGGCAGAGCACCGCACTGAGCATTAGGCAAACACTCAGCTAAGGAAGTCTCGGCCCCAGAGCACGCAGGCTGACATGTGCCTGCTGAGATGCAAGAGGTCAGACTGGAGCATACTGACCATCTCGCAGCAGGCATCAATACTATTGAACAAACCAACTAGAACTGCTGGAGGTCACAAGAAATTTAACACTTCATGTTGCAGCAGTCCAGAAAGGCGAGGAAATGCTGGTGGTTCCCCAGCTTTGATCAGTTAACTAGATCCAGTGAGGAAGGCAGGAAAGGGCAGCAGCATAGAAGGCTGCACCCACAGCCCGAGGGATCTGTCTGGAGCTGGGAAGAAAGAAGCAGAGGTTACAGATGCAGAACAGCACTGTCTTTTCACAGCAGTGATGCCGGCATGGACTGAGGAGGCTTCACATGAGCACAGATGTTTCCTCATCCATGCAGAAGGGAAAGTAAACAGGTCTTGGACATAGATGGGTCAGGTAGGAGCCCCAGATTGCCCTGAAGCAGGACAAACAGCCCTCTGCCTGCAAGATATACCTTTTTCTTGCTTATTTGGGTTACCTGTCTTGTAGGAAAAAAGAGCTGAAGTGGCCAGTCTTGCTGAGCTGAGCTCTGGTGGCAGGGAGACAGATACCTCCTGACGTTTTGATGTCAAACAACTTGCTGCCTCTATAAACACTGGGTCACGAAGTCGATTACCCTGTCTCCAAGGCTGACCAGACTTGGAACAAGGTGCAAAAAGCTATAGCTTTTAGCTATAGCTGTAGCCTTTGGCAGCTGTGCCTGGTGCTGGTGATTGAGGTAGATGCAGCTTCTGCTCTGAGTCTCTCAGCAGCCTACGCAAGGAAGGTGCTAAGTACATAGCAGCAGCGGATTGCCACACGTGCAGTTTGCAGTAGTTGCCATCCAGCTGGACATCAGGTAACTTCTGTTCTTAGGTATTATTATTTGAAAAACAACAACAACAAATCCTTCAAAGAATTGCAAAGTTTATTTATTATAAAGGCTGTCACGTACTCTGCTGGAAAAGTCACGGTGCTGAGGGGATTAAATCTGGTGCAGATGAGAAGTTTCAGTGACATTTTATTTTGTACAAAGGACTTGTGGCCGGAAAATCTTCATTAGAAGAGCGATGGCAGGGACTCCGACTTTTCAGACCAGCAGCAAAGATCATCTATTGGGCTTTAAAAATTCAAGTGTGTTTCCTCTGCAAGTACCTCGCTGTTTCTGTTGAGACAGCCAAGTAAACAACAAAAAGATGGTTGTGCTCATATGAATGTTTATGTGATGGACCTTGTGAGTAGAGGGCATCTGCACATAATGCAGATGCATTTAGATCTTTTTTCCTGTGATAAACACTGAATTTTGATTGCTCATTATCGCAAAACCTTCTATTTTTTGATTCAAGCTCCCAACTAGTGGTCTTGCGGGGTTTGTTTAATTGTTTATATCAAGGACAGGCACATATGTAAGCTACAAAAGAACAGACTTGTTAGCACATTAGTGTAAATATACCTCACAGAGGCCCTTCTGTGCTTGGCTATAACTAAGCTATCTGATTCCTCATCAGGGAGAGCCAGGCAGGCTTCTGGATGCTGAAGGCTCAGGCTCTTCTTCCTAGGCATTTGGCTAGACTGTTAATTAGAGCTGCAGCGGGTTCTGCTCATCCCCGCCTGTGCCTTGTCTGCTTGCTTCTCTGGTCTTCTAATGAGTTTGTGTTCTACCTGGAAATCTTGCAAACAACTTGAGGGGTGGAAAAAAAAAAAAAAGCAATCTGCGTCAGTTATTTCTCTCCTTCATTAGATAAATGTCTTGTACGCAAAACTGAAATGCCTAATTACCCGCGGCTTGTGGTATTTTAAACTGATGTAAGGGCAGTTATGTACAAGCTGAAGAAATAGAGCTCGGATTCTGCACTTTGTTTTCTTTCATTTCTGTTGAAAAATCTGTGTGTGTGTTTGGGGTGAGGCAGTTCACATGAAGATAGCGTAAAACAGGGTGTGAGACAGGAAAATTAAGTCATTTTAGAGGTGTCTAAGAATCTAACACAACCTGAGGAAAAAAAAAAATCATGTTAGGGTGATATTAGAAAGATTCAAAAGGCTTTGGAGAAATGTGACTAAAAACCTTTATGGGGAGAAAAGGTGCTCTGTTCCTGTGCAGTAAGCCAGAGCTGGGAACCCACCAGTGAGTCACACAGAGGCGAGTGGCAGCTCTGCCTCCTGCCACCTTACTGCTAGGGCAGGGCTGTGAATAAACTTTATGTACAGTGAAATGTTGGATACTTGGTTTTGGCCTTCCTCTTCCTAGATAACCTGAGAAGGCGGGCACCAAAGTATACACTAATGAATGTGCCAGTTGCCTTCCTAATGAGGGCAGTGCATTTCCCACAGGCTGTGACTCAGCAAATGCCTGCAGCCCCCCGGGGCTCTGTGCCCCCTGCTGACCCATCCCCACCTCTCACTGAGGTATATATCAGAGCCACCGGGGTTCACGGAGGGAATACAAAACCCAACAATCTAGAACTACCAAACTTGACAGTCTTCAGGCAGCCCCACAGCCTCCCTGTCACTCAGATGAAGCCTGTGGGCTGAGTGCAGTTGCTCCATGAACACAGGCTCTGAGTTTGTGCCAGCACCTGTTTTGGAGGCTGGTGTAAGGGTCCCTCGTCCCTTCAGGCTTCCCAGGTCCTCCTCAGAGCTGACTCCTTGCTCCAAGCCATTGTTGAATTGTTTCTTTCCGAATTATTCTGTGTGTACCTGGACAATGATGCTTGTGGTTTCCTACTGCCTGATCAATCTCCTGCCCTAAGCCAAAAAGGGGCTATTTAAACAGAAAATAAAGGTGAGATTTGGGAGGTAGAGCCAGTAAACAGTAACTCTGTGAGCATGTGAATTAAAGAAGCCTGACTACCCGTGGATTTTATTTTATTTTTTTTCATTGTTTGTAGTATCTGAAAAGTTATTTATACTGATTTAGGTCTTTCTCCTAAAGAAAGAGGTGTTTTGTCCTAATGAGGCATGAAGAAAAACCTCTCCTGTGGATCCTTTTGTGTCTGAGAAAGATAAGCACTGCACTTGAGCTTTTCTTCCCACCAAGTGTGTGCTTAATGTCTCTCTTCTCCATTCCAACTATTTTTATACCATTTGTAAGAGCATACCTCCGAGATTGACTTTTGATCAGATTTGACTTGAGATTCATTCGTAATTTCCAGAGTTGGAGTAAGCATACACACATGCGCCTGTGGAGACCAGTGGTTTTATAAACCTTGTGTCCTCAGGAAATCAGGCTAAAATAAAGCAACTACCCTGTCTCTCCTGATTAACAGAGCGATAATATTGCTCAGAGACCCTTCCCCCCTGAAGGAGTCCAGGCAGGAGCCAGGCGGCCCGGCTGGTTTAGCTGCTTGGCAGCTAAGTGAGGGTGCAGTGTCTGTTAGGAAGAGAGCTCTGTGATGGATTTATCAATGGCAGGAGAAGAAATGATTGCTCAAGCTGCAAGGTGGTGTCGACCTCACTCTGGTGCTTCTTGTCAGGAGGGAACCTGAGAAATATTTCTTATCCATAGTGCCTTACCATGGTCAGCCAGTGGGCTACCCTGCCTTGAAATAAGTGCACAAGTCCCAGTGAAAAATCTCTTCATTTTTCCAGAGGTGTGGTGGAGACACAGCGAGATTCATGCTGCATAATCTCTGCCCTGGGAGATTCACTTTGTGTTAGAGCTGTGGATAGTCTCATGGCAGTGCAATAGGCCGAGCCTTTTAAGCAAGCTGCAGGGAGTTTATTTACAAGCGCCTTCCTCCTACAGAGAGCCTCTGTGATGTGCTGGTGCCGAACAACAGGTGATCATTGATGTTTTCCCTTTTCATATACTTGCTTGAGTGTGTTCTGGAAGGGCCAACACTGTCTCTTGCATGCAAATAAATAAATAAAGCTGCATTCATGGGACCTATGGACTAGGATTTTAAAAGCTGGATTTCCTACCTATCGCACCTCACGTATTTTCTCTGGATCGTGGGGTGTTTGATCAGAAGTGTACCCTGTGCTCCTGGAAGAGTGCTCTGTATGGATTTATTTATGTCTTCCAGGTAGCTATGTGAATAAGTCCCTTTTGGATCTTTTTCTCTGGAGAAATATATATTTTTTAAAAAATCACATTTTAAACTAATGGCAGTGAATGCTTTCTGAAGTGGGAGTTTTGGAGGACTTCAGGACTCAGATCTGATGACCTGTAAGAGTAACTAGCAGTCAACACTGTGTACTGAGCATTCCCTCTGAAGATAAGGCTGTACACCTCCCTGCAGCTATTTCATGGAGTTGCTCTTTGCCAGAAGGTGGATTAAATGTTTTGTTCAAATGGTAGATACCTCCTACATACTATTTGAAGCATATAACTTCTGTCCCTGGTTCAGTAGGCAGGTCCAGAGGGAGCAGATTGGCTAGAGGACTACAGATCTGATGTAGAAATATTCCCCAGTTTGAGCAGACCACTGGAAATGCGAGGAATAAATGTTGCTGTCATCCAGCAGATGGTAGTTGGCATATTTTCCAGCTGGTGTGAGTATTTTGAAATTCCTCTGTTGTATGTGCCAGAGCCAGAGCTTCACCTTTGTGCTGTCAGGCTGAACACAGTAATGAAAACTGCAGGTAAAGTTATTCTTCAGCGCTCCACAGGTGAAGAGAATTAAGCTGCAGAAGAAGGTAAATAAGTCTTGAATTAGCATATACACCTCAGCTACTGTAATCAGGACAGTCCGTATCAAATTAACTTTGTATAACATTTTTCACTGCATCCAGCCTTTCATTGTTGCCTCTAACCCCGGGTAAGAACCAAATCACCCACATCATCCATCTCAATGACGTATTTCTGACCGTGACACTAAATTGCAACACAAATAGCTTTTACCAGGTACACTGCTGGACTGTTTTCCACTGCCTCTGCTTTGAAGTGCCATCTTTCAGTGAACTCTGCTAACATTTGGTTATTGCATTGAGGCTGAGGCAGAGAAGAACAATTAAGGGGTTGACATCTTTTTTTTTTTTTTTTTTTTTTATTTTTTAATAATACATGTGTCAAAACATGTTTAAGAGATCATTGATGCAAAAGCCCAATTAATGCTGAGATTTAAGCAGAGCTCATTTCAGTGAGGACAAACGATAACTTTTAAATACATAATAATAAAAAGGGATGGACTTATTTTAGATAATAGGACCTAACTACAAGTCCTGTTTCTGAGAATCTGAGTCTTAAAGCCTAAATATTTTTTCTGTTCCAGGATACAGCTGGACAAGAAAGATACAGGACCATCACTACAGCCTACTACCGAGGAGCTATGGGCTTCATCCTCATGTATGATATCACCAGTGAAGACTCTTTCAATGCAGTGCAGGACTGGTATGAAATAAGTTATCAGTGTTGTTAGGTTTGTTTGTTTTGGCCAATTTTCTCTTCACAACTGTTTGTTGAGAACGTCTGACATCCCACCCTTCACATTGCTTTACAACACCATATTCTTTCTTCACCTGCAGCTAGCCTGTGAAGGAGATTTTCAGCTATTATAAGCTCTTCTGGCTCCACTGAATTCAGTACAAAAGCAGAAACACCAGAAAATGATTTCTGGACTTCTTGGTTACAACAAGCCAGAGTGAAAAAAGAAAGCACTAAATCGGTCACTTGAAAAATTCTATAGCAGTATCAAAGCTGCTTTGGTACCCAGGCATGAATTCCCCACTTTCTGTTGTACACTTTCCCTTCCCCACCTGGAGTCTCCCCTTCCCCTTCTTCCTTGGGAAGAAATGCCCTGTCTTACCATACACTTCAGTTTGATTTTGGAGCTGTGGCCCAGACCTTCTTCCTTCCAGACAAGTACATGTACTCAGCAGGAAGAATAGAGGTCTTCCCAGAAGAGCCAGGGCAATACTTGCAGCCCCCATGGTGGTAGCTGATGGGAGGTGTTCTCTCACCAGTGCAATGCTCAGGGTGAAAACACTGGAGCTGCTACTGCAAGGTAGCAGCCATAGGCACAACACAGATAAGTGGGAGGCTGGACCCTGTTGCTGGAACTCTGGTTTTGCCATGGCATCCTCTGAGAAGGACGCTGGGTCATAGGAAATTGGAGTTCCTTCATATAGAGCCACAGCTGGAGTCTGTTCAGAGCTGGGCGGTAGGGCGTGGGTGTCGTTGCTCTAAAGAACTGTCAAAGGAAACCAGATTATGTCTCTGACTTTTCTGTAATGGCTCTGAACACTCTGACATTGGGACATCAATTTTCATTATGACTATTGTGTTGACAGGGGAGACTTGGAGACTTCAAGTATCTTGCAGTCATTCCTGCTTGTTACCTATTGCTTTATACTGCAGATAGGCATGGCCAGCATGCAAAGAAAGGCAGTGCAGAGGGTAATGGAATCTCCTAAGTCTGACAGATTGATTTGCAGTGATCTCAGTGACCTCCCTGGAGAATGTGATGGTAGAAGGTGGGTGACTTAAAATTTCCTTACCTGGCACTGGCTGTTAGTACGTTGCTCAGTCTGGCTTTTTGTCAAACACTTCTCCTGTATCTCCTAAACTAGGTTGTAACTCAAAAGCCAAAACAACATAGTTTGTTGTTTCTAATAACTTGGCCTTCTTCTGAGTTGCCTGTGGTGTCATCGTCCACTCAAGCAGCTGCTTGCAACCATCACATCTAAAGATGTAGTCTCCACTTTCACCTAATTTCCAGTATCATGACACCATGTTGCAGAAGGCGGACTGCAGCACCTTCCCTGACCTGTCTTTCAGCAGCTTATGAGAAGGGAATACATTTTTTTCCTTGCTAGAAACACAAACCCAAAGTTTTGCCTAAACCAGGTTCCTCCATGTGACACACCCTTCGCCGAACTCAGATGGAGCTTTCTATGCAAGTATCTGCACGTGGATTTTTTTCCATAAGAGTGCGGGCGTGTGAGCAAGGACAGTATCCTTCACTAAGCTCTAAATATATTCAGGTTGATTTCTTGATGAAATGAGGTACATATGACCAAACAGCCCATCTACCTGTCTGTCTGCAGGTTGGTTCCCCACTAATAAGTTTTACTAGTTTAACCAAATCTAGAAACCAAATTTCCAAGTTTTAAATATAGCTTCACACATGTTCAGTGAAAATATTTTTGACTGGGGAGAAGAAAGATTCTGAAAGAAGCACTCTTGAAAAGAGAAGAGTGAGAAACCTTCAGTTGTTCTATTTTGTTCTTGGCTGTAACCAGCTAACCAGTCACCAGGCTGCAAACACACAGGGTTTCATCGCTATCAAATCAGGTAACTTGAAAGGCTTGGGTTGTTCATGGAGATTTTTTTGGAAGGAGGTATGTGACTTGATTATGTAGGTTTCTTTGAGGAGCTGTACAAATGCAGGTTATTAATACGCTTTCTGTGTTGCAGAAAAGTTCCTTTTGAGTGTTTTTTCCCCTAAATTTTATATAATTTGTAAGTAGTGCTCTTAAAAGCTGCTGACATCCTTGGAAATAAATGCACAGTGTAGAGGCAAGAGACAGCACGGGGTCATTGGCTTTGGTATTCATGTCTAAAAATCAGCCAACTTGTAGGGAATTCTGGTTTGGAATTTTGTTTATCAAATCCAAGTCTAAGCCATTTTTATGTTATGTGACTCTAACTTTCAAATTGTTTTTCTTCTACCCACTTCTTGATGTTTCTGAAGCATGTCTAGGTATTGAAGGTTAAGCTGGTGTTTCTTCAGATCTTTGAGATGGGCAGAGCTCATACAAACGTCAGTCTTTTTATACATATTCAATACTTCAGTTAAATGGTCTTTTGGAAAGAAAAAAAAAAAAAGTACCAAATCTACATCTGTGAGCTACTACTATGAACTTATATTTCAAAATTTGCACAGGTGAAGCTTTGTACTGAAATGGTCTAACATCTGTTCCATCTGATCGAAGAATGTCAGCTTTGTGTACTTGACTCTTCCAGCTCCAGAGTATCTTTGCTAAGAGGAACTTGTCAACCAAAGCACAGAGGTGGACTGTCACTGCTGAATTTCACTTGGCTTGTCGGGAATCTTTCCAACTATTAGCTTTAAGATATTGAGCCCAAGTGGTGCTGGGGGCAGGTAAAAATGTAGTAGCCCATTTCCTTTCTTTGAAGCTTGTGCACAGGAGTGGAAATAATACCAGCAGCATGCCAACATAGCTGTGCCAGCAGAGTCCTCTAGTGGCCATGCAGCCGCAAGACTTTTTTTTTTTCCCACTCTCCAAAATTGTTTTCGAAACTTCTGAAGGGATGAGTAATGCAATCCAAAGCTTTTGTCTTTTGCTGGTGCTGCTGTGTCAGTGTGTCAGTCCCTGGCACACTGATAGAAATATGCAGGATTTTTTTTTCCACTGGGTGATATTGTTTCAAAACAAAAACTATTGCACTGGATCTAGTCTTCAGTTGGGAACTGTACACTCCCTGGAAAATGAAGGTATCTACACTATGGGAGTGGAACAAGCTCCTTGAGCCTAGTCCCTCGTCAGGTCAAGTGTGAGGAGATAGCAGTGCGCCTAATGATAAAAATAGCTCTGCTGTGCTTCTCGTTGGTGAGAGGAAGGAGCAGCAATTGGGAAGCTGCGGAGTCCACAAAATCAGTAGCATGCCCCTGCCTTGTCTCCTGCATCCCACCTGGATGTGTCACCTTCCTGGTGTCCCAGCAGGAGGGAGGACCTCTGTAACAGGGATGGAGCATTGACCTGGAATTACATTAGCAATAATCTTGGCAAAAGCAAATAGCCAGACTCATCCCAGGTATTTTTACATCCCGCAAATTTCCAGAAAAAAAAAGATTACAGCAATTAATCCTACACATATTTTCTCCCTTTTAAATGTCCTGATATTCTGGCTGGTTAGTAATGCATTTTTTGGTGTCCAGCTACAGTAAATAAAGAATTCAGTTAAGCTGAACATTTTGTGATAGACGCAATATGATGTGGCAAATTGACTGACGTTTCTAGATACTGAGAATAAATCAGCAGCATTCAGTTAACATTAATTAAATCCAGTAAGAGGAACCTGTTAATCTTCCGAGCTATTTCTAAAATAGCATGTGAGGATGGAATTTTAGTGTTCCTCTGGCATAAAAAAATTGAATAAGCTATTGATGAGACCTGCGTAGTGAGCTACAGAATGAAGCCTGCTGAATGTCCTTAAAAAATGAAAATGTCTTTCTGTAAATTTAAAAAATAAACTACAAATTAACAACTGATAAGTATTTTCAAATTAGGTGACGTGCTTTCATCTAATTCAAATTATTTTTCTGTGAAATTGATGAATACATTTGGAAATGACGAAGGATTTAAGCTTTTATAAGTAGGAAGGGCTTCGATTTCAAGAACCTTTATGTTGAAATATTTTCAATACAAAATACATAAAAAGGAATAATTTTGACTGAGGTGCCCACATTCATGCACGTTTAATGGACTGTGTGACAGATATGTAAAAAGAAGTTGGAATTAATACATTAAAATTGTATTTACATTAAAATTGGGTAGAAAGTAGAACTGGAATTTTTTAAAAAAGTGCTATATTTTCAGATAGATAGAACAGATATTTTAATAGGTCTTTTGTGAACTTATCTCGGGTTTTATTTCTGTAGTCTTACACTGATTTAACCAAGTGCATTTTCAGACTACCTAGGGGCAAGTTAGCGTATAGGCACAGTTTTATGATATTTTACTGTAACACATGTTTATTACAAATAAATAAAAAGGAAAATAATTAACATTTTTGAAACTTCTGCATGTGAGTAAGTCATCTGGCATATGATAATGGAACTGGATTCATTAAGCAAATTCAGTCAAGCTTAGGAGGGTAGCTCAAGAAAATGAGGAGCAAGTAAATAGAAATGATGCCTCTTCCACTAATGGTTAGTTGCTGTCCATCCTAGTCCGTTCTCATTGGCAGGTAAGAATTTCCCAGCTGAACATAATTCCTGGGTCCTAAAAGTGTACTCATTCACAGAACCTCGTAATGCCTCCAGTTGTACACAGTAGTCATTTATGTGTTTTACAGTAGGACGTTCTCCAGTCTAAAGCTTGTTCCTTCTTGCTGGTGCCCTGCCTACTGCCATTCAGTGGGTCGGGTTTTTTAAGCTGCTGTGTAAGCAGGCTGTCAACGTGAGTCTCAGCCCATCTCACTGCTTTCTCTTGTACCATCTCTTCTTGCAGAGTTCCCTACAGAAAACAAGCCAAAAGCACGAAAAAACAGCTGAACCAGAGACCTAGCACTCCAAGTAAGCTCTTGCCCATGGCAAACTTTTGTTTAGCTCCCAGGGGTGTGCAGAGATCTCAAAATCCATCTTCATCATTACACTGAAGTTAGGGGGAGGTAGACTTGTTCAAAGTCAGCTCTCAACCAGAGAGAGGTCTTTTCTCTTGTAGTCCTCCCCAGTGTCTTAGAGCTCATATCCTCCCTCAAGCTGGGAAATTGCTGTAGTAGATTGTGTTTGCTAGCCTAATTTTGCTCCAGGCCTTTTTATGAAGCTCTAACATCCCCTCTAAAACGTACCCCATGTACGTGTGGTGCACTTTACCTCTTATCTCTGGCTCCTTGGCAGTGACTGTTCTAACAGCCTCCTGCCCTGTCCCCAAATAAAATAGTCTGCCGTAGGATTTCTTCCTTGGGTGGTCTTTTTACTACATCCATCTTATGAGTGGACATCCTTTGTGTCACTCCAGAAATACTTCATCTGAACAAAATAAAGCTGCTCTTTCACTTAAATAAGGAGGATCATACTTGTATGTTAGGTGTTTAGATAAGCTCTTGATGTGGTACACGAACACGAAGTCCTCAGTTCATTCTCATGAATAAGATGCCTTTCCTGTAGGGTGAGTGAAAGGGTTAAAATGAGCTTTTATGGTTTTCAGCTCAGTTTCTAGATTTGTTAGACAGTTATTACTTGATGTTGCCTTGATAGTTTTGTGTAGATAAATCAGTGTATTATGCATCATTTGAAGTCGTACAGAAAGTAGAATATACAAAGAATTTGCTACTGTGAAGTAAATAGAAAACATTGTGGAAACTGCTTTGGATAATCTAGACAATTTCATAGGAGGGAGGGGAAAAATTGGTTTAATTTAACTTAGATTTAAGCAACAGGTGGGTTCACAAACCACTAGCTTTATTTATCCTTAAGGCTGATCTCCAAATTAGGTTTTTGATATAACTATGTAACTGTGAACCTGAGGCTATTTTTCTTCTAAGCATGAATTCTAAAAAACATGCTTTATCATTAATTTGGGGAATTCAGCACAAACAAGCCATAGCATTATTATTGTCACATATTTTTTCCAGTGTATATACAGGACTGCCATGATAGTTGTTGAAGCATATCAATTGCACAAGTCTTTTTTTCTTTTATTTTTTTTTTCTTTCATAAAGCTCTTAGATATTTGTTCACTTTTTGGATAGGGATCAGGATTTTTTAGACATTATTCTTTGTAAGTATTTTTTTTTCTCGTTGTTGTTAATTATTACTCACAATAACTGTAAACAGCAGTGTTCTGAGAGAGGATTTTCACTAACTTGTACAAAACAAGAAGAACGAGATTCAGTGGGAGATCCTACATTTTTTTCTCCTCTTTTTCATGCTCCAAGTAATTCCATTTAGATATCTAAGATTTTGCAGCGTGTCTCCATGTGAACCCCCTGAAAGGCTGAATCCAAACCAGAGAGAGGAATGGGAGTCAGAAGAGCCTGGCTGTAGGTGCTTTAAATTGAACAGAGAGAGACTTACATTCTCTCTATTGTTTACAGAGTGAGAGTGGGAAGATTTCATCTTCCTGGGCTTTTGACTGATTTCTGAAGCCATTTCCTTCTGTGATGAGCCTTGCTCGAGAAACCCCAGAATACCATACAAACTCATCACGTAGCTCTCATGGGACTTGTCTATATGGGGACAGTAGAGTTTCTAGTACAGTAAGACGAATTTAAGTTTGACTGCACAAAGTCCTTGTTTATTTTTGCATGGTACAGTTTGAGCCTGGATGATTTTGAGCAGTGTGATTGCTCTAGGTTTGTGTTTTCCAGTGCAAACTGAATAGGCTGCTGCTTACAGGCAAGTTGTACGGTGATGTGACCCCTTTTTCACAGATATGTGGAGCAATGTGACCGTCTGCTTCCATGGCAAAGGCAAGGAGGCAGCTCAAAACCAATTAAAAATTATCATTAGCAGATCAGAGCTGGAGGCTGCTGCTAATTGAAAAGCGAAGGAATCAAGTGCCTTTATTGTTTGGGGAGTTCAAGCAAACTAAACAGAAATTAAAGTCTGAGGGGTTTCCTGGCTTCCTGGGAAGTGGTAGATTTGCCTGAAACCACGATGGTCCTGTACAGAGGGGTGGTGAGCAGCGACAGGGAATGGGAAGGTGAGTAGGGCCTGGAGCGGTGTTTGGAGGAGGAGTGGAAGAGGAAGGCTTGTATCACTTCTGGCAGAACAGCCTAATTACCTTTGGGAAGGAGGGACACTTAAAAGATAGAGCTGACTTGGTGAGGATAAAATAGGTTGGGCCAGCCTGAAAAATGGATGAATACATCCTACCATGTTAATACTGTTTCACTGCTGGCTCTGTGGCACTGTGTGTGTGTATAAATCCTCTTTAGTCATAAAAAAACTATAGAGAGGCTAAGTGTAAGGTCAGACCCCTGAGGTCTGCAGCCAGCTCCACTCCTTTTTCAGCACACTGAGCCCCAGAGAGCTTCAGAGGCTGTAAGTTCATCTCAGTGCTCCTGCTTCAACTCCTGTGTACTTGATCCCTTTGTCATTGATGTTGGCATTCGTCAGATACGTGCCGTCTGTCACTGCAGCTGCTGTTTCCTGCCTTAGGTGTCACTTAATCCAGCTGGGTTCAAATATTAGCTCACAAAGCCTTACCTTGAGCCTGCGTCTTCCCAATTTGGTAAATTTCTGTTTCTCTTTAGCATTTGTTGCCATGTTTCTATGCACCTTTCTGTCTCTACAACAGTTTCCTGTTCAGGCAAAGATGACTTGATGCTTTCATCTACTATCAACTCTCAAAATACAATTTCTTAAGGTGTTACCAAAACTGCAGAAAATCAGATATTTTTTCTTGTTACGAATTATTTTCAGGTTTTGCAAGGGGTTGTAGAATTAATACAAAGTGTGTATCTATTGTATGGCTTTCTCTACAGAGCCAGTATACTTAAGGGGTGTAATTGGTTGTAGTTCTTCTGTTCTTCTGACAAATTGCAGCTGAGGTAGAATGAGCTTTAGAAGAATGCTTCCCCCCCCCCCCCGCCCCCGGGACTTCAAAAATTATTCCATTATTCTGCAAAGCACTTACAGATTCATTAGGAACTTTATTGTCACACAAAGTTAAGGAAATATAAAACAGAATGATGTTGTAGATTACATTGGATGAATCCTTGCTTTATGTGTAAGCTTAGTCCGTCATTTGTCTTTAATTTGCTGTCATTGAATATGGATATTTTATTTAACTGTATTTATTTTCATACTTAAAATATGATTGTCTTTTGGCATGTCCTGTTGTAGGGCCACACAAATCAAGACTTACTCCTGGGACAACGCACAAGTGATTCTTGTTGGAAACAAATGCGACATGGAGGATGAAAGGATTATTCCTTTGGAGAAGGGGAAGCATCTGGCTGATCAGCTAGGTATGTGTCATGGCTCTTCTGTTTATTTTTTTCTTCTTCACTTCTTTATGCTTTGTTCCTTTTGATTAGTACAATAAAAAAATCCATCAGTAACACTTTAATAGTGACATTACAACTAAGGTAATTAATATATTCTAGCTCAAAGATGATTAATATATTCTAGCTCAGTATTTTACTCGTTTAGTGCTGAATACCTTCTTGTAGGGTGGCTGTATCTCTAATACTAATATGTAAAGGTATGAGGAAGATGAAGTTTATCTGGAGAGAACAGCTTTTTCTTGCTCAGTTGAAAGAAAAAAGGACAGGAAAATATACCTGGTTTTAACAGGCAGCATTTCTGTATATTAAATGTGATAACTGTGTTCAGCAATATCTGAAACTACTTTATGTATCAGGTAGGAGGAATCTCTTTAATTGACTATTGATTGCTTAAACTGTTAGCTTTCATCATAATAATTCACATAACAGTTATCCTTTTAGCGTTTTTCTCTAAACTTGTGTAGTGGCATTAATGTAACTGAACTAATTTTCCAATCCAATTAAGAAATTTATTGGCCTGAATGTGAATTAAATCAAAACAACTTCAGCCACAGCAAAAGCTAAACCAGTGTTGGACTGACAAATAACATTGTTCTGTTGTCTCATTTCTTTTGCCTTCTCCATACGTCCTTAATCATCCTCGGAGATGGCAAGTGGGGCAGGCAGAACCCTTGTCTGTTACTTGAGAGCTCTCCCTACTTATTAGTAACGAGGCAAACATTTCCACCATCACTTCACCTGTTATCCCACGATTTTTAAAAAGTGGTAGAAGGGAGTGGATCTCACTGACTCAGTTTACCAGCAGTGGTAATCAGCTGAAAAGACTTCTCTTTCCCTTCATTTGTGACAGAATCAAGGAAGCTGATGCAATAGAGAATGCCCCCAAAATATAAACGTCTCTTACACCAAAATAAACTGTGTGGTGCTTGTGCTCTTGCTGTTGGCATTGTAATAGCCTGGTAAACAGAAGCAACAGCCGTTGTAAGTTATGGTTGGTCTTTGAGACCCTTGTGGTTAGAAAGACAAAGAAGTGTCTTTCTTTGTGGCCTGAAGTGTGGTCTGAAACAGGTAATGCTTTGCTGTTCAGCATGCTGCTCCTGGCTGAGGCCAGGACGCTGGTTTTGCATAGCGCTGGGTGTCAGCAGGAATGGCTGCCTCTGTGCCATCCCTACCTCGGTATGACTCCAGCCTTGCTGTAGTTCTTTTAATCAGAGTCAGCGTTTGGGAGTCTGTACTCATTGTTGCAGTTAGGAGCTGGCTGCTGATACTACTCTACTGGAGACGCACAACATTAATTTTAAACCAGCAGTGCTGAACAGCCCTTGTCAGAGCGGGTGTCAAGATGTGTGCTGTACGGGCACTGAGCACACTGAAGAGCATTGCACTTAAACCAACAAAGAACAGAAGAAAACAAGACCAAAGCACTATTTAGTTGCAGGTCCTCATGCAGCCGCAGCCCACTTCTCTGATGGGAATGGGAGAATTCAATTCCCTTGCCCTGGCTTTATTCAGATCCATGTTGTCTGCAGAAGTGTTTACCAGTGCTCTGGTAAGGATCCATTTACACCTTTGACCTTTACAGATGCTTGATGAATTTTAGAAGTACTTCTGCTCAGTACTTAGACTGTGAGAGTCAACAGAGACAAAGAATTGTCTAATGTCTTGTTTTCCTAAGGTGAATTCCAAAGAAAATTGTTAGTATTCTAAAAATCATCTCCTTAACATCAGTGTCGTGATTTTTTTTTTTTTTTGCATTTTTTCCTCACAGGTTTTGACTATTTTGAAGCCAGTGCCAAAGAAAACATCAACGTAAGGCAGGTGTTTGAGCGTCTCGTGGATATAATTTGTGAAAAGATGTCGGAGAGTATAGAATCAGACTCTTCCAGGGGCACTTCTGGAAGGAATGTGCGGCTCACAGACAACCCACCCCCTTCGCAGCAGAACTGCTCATGTTAGTGACATGTCTTGCTGAGAAATGTCCTTCTCCTTTCCTAACTAAATTTTCTCTTTTCATTTGTGGTGGTGCATTATCATGTAATCCAAAGGCAGAAGTCTCTGTTGTAGGAAACTGGTATGTTTGTTTAATGTGCTGGAGTGTTTAATATTATGTATTTCCTCATCCGATAATTTAAAAAAAAAAAGAATAAATATCGTAAGTGCACCTAGTGTTAATGTGTGAGTTACGCTGAAGAAAAAGAATTGTATAATGTTGCAAATGTTATTTCCACAGAGAATGTTGCATTTTTAATGATAAAGCCTACTATTGCAGAAAGAGTTTTGTTCAAACAGCAGGAAACCTAAATGGAGGGAAAAGGTCTAAAAGAAAATGGGGATAAAACCATCTTCTCTTATAAGGCAAGAAATCACTGGTTTTATTTTTATATTTTTATTGTTTACATTATTAAAAACAACAAGCTATCCCCAGATATTTTTGGAGTCGTGGCTGGTCTCCTCTAGACATGGACCTTGTTTTTACTGTATGATGGAGCAGAACACCATGTATTTCCATCTGACAGTTCAAGGTCCTTCAGAGTGCCAAGAGCATGAGGGTTGTCACAGTTTGTGCCAAGCCTCTAAATGGAGGAATATGACGTGGAGGAATTGAAGTTGACAAGCAGGGAGGAAAAGTCCTTGCAGCCATACCTGCCCTGCCCTGTGCTCTTGGCTCGTGTTGGGTGAAGGACCGACAGCCCTTCTGGGGGCTGCTCTGTCCTGCAGCCTTCTCCTCAGTCTCAGGTAACTGCTTGCGAGGCGCTGCCGGTGTTACTGGTCAGCACCTTGCTGTGCACAAGCATTTGAACCACGAGAGCTAACTCTCCTGCAGCCTTTTCTGTTACTTGTCTAGGTTTGGATGTACTCTGAGCAGCTACTCGATGGCAGATATTTTGCAGGATAAAGGAAGGAGGATGTGGCTGCAGCATGCTTGGTTGGAGGCACATTCAGACAAGTAAGAACAGCACTATCTCAGAAAAATATCAGGAAACAAAATCTTGTTGCCAATATTATTAGATTTTTTTTTTTTTTGCATTTTGTTGATTTCTGTTTTTGTGCTAGATGGGTGCATGTGTGAGCATGGATTTTCAGGTTTCAGATTCAACCGCAAGGTACAATTAAAAAAAAAAAAAGTGTGTGTGTAGGGAGGGAAAGACGTGATTAATAAAACTTAAACTACAAAAGAAAAATGTTAAAGATATCCTATCAGTTATGCTACAGACATTTTATTCCATGATTCTCTGAAGGGATGCACATTTTTAATATTCAATACCTAAAATATTCACATATTTCCAACATCTCTAAAATTATAATTGTCTATGTATGTGTGTAGAACTCCGTATACGTGTACTACCCACATGCAGAGCTTGCATTTCTCTAAAATATATGGAGGAACTGCTTTTGCAAATCTGTGAAATTGTGTAGAGTGTATGCCTTTGTTCATGATCACAATCATTTGCCCATCCCAGCTCCAAACAGTGACTGCAAATTGCATCTTTGAGTGTAAATTAGGTGGATATAGAAAGATTTGCAGTCTTAAGGGTGAAAATTATGAAAAGTTTTTATTAGGTCTATGGACTCCTCTGACCAAGGAGAATTTGTTAGAAACTGGAGTCCAGTATCTGCCCACTGCACTGTGATTTGCTGGATCATTGCACTAGTGAATGCTTTTGTAATTTTGTTCTGTCATGTCTCAAAGCATAATAGTTCTAAGAAAAAAGCACGGTATTCTGGAGAAAAATATAACTACATCGATGTAGTTTGAGCTCATTGTACTCAAGGCTTGATCCCTTTGCAACAGAGTTTGTTTGTATTTGTTTGTTTGCTTTCAGAAATCTCTACTGTGACATTTTGGGTGTGTATGATCTAGTACTGAAAATGCGATTTGTGCAGTGCAAGGAATGTGATTATTGTACCTAATCTCCTGAAACTGCAAAATAAAGAGAAATGTCATCACCAGGTGTGGCCAGAGAGCTTGTATGAGCTGCATTACTAATATCAGCCAACCTTACGCGTATATAAAGAAGGTGTCTTCTAATGCTCTTAAAGTAAATCAAGCTGTATAAGACCATTTTTTGACAGCCAGATGATCCTGGAGCCCAGTAGCCAAGAATCACTACACAGATGTAGAACAGCGAAGACAAGGGTTATTTGGCCAATAAATGCGCAGTGCAGTGTTTTAGTTACAGCAGAAGCAGGATTTAGTGTAACGTCTGTAGTCATAAAAAGAAATAAACACTTCCACAGCAGAGAGTGATGATTTTGAGCTGTGAAGGTATAAGAGAGCACATCAGGGAAAATAATGAATTTTTCAGCTCAGCAACTCAATGGTAAAAGAAAATGGATTCAGCAGAAATTGAATATCAATTCTTGCTTTTCTACCCAATAAATGTTTCATCATGTTCTGGTCAAATTAGATGTCTTTTTCTAAGAAGAATACAACTATGTTCCAGGCCCTTCAGCTAGGAATTGTTAGGCTAGGCAGAACTGTTTTTTACAGCACAACCCAGCAAGTAACTAGATGTCGGAATTGTCCAAAGAAGCGGCGAAGAAAACGGTTATGAATTCTGTCCTTCCCTGTATGGCACACATGGAGAAACCTTGCATTTGATGCAGAAATACTGCAGAGTTTATTTGTGGTCCAGAATGAAATAATCACAGGCAAGCTTGACATAAATCATATTCATGGAGAGATGGATCTCCTCATCTAACATTTGCATTAAAAGCCATGAATGGAGAGAAAGCCTTTTGTCTTAAGTGGCATCCAGCTGACTTCAGAATTATCAGAGTCAATAATAATTGCTGTTTGTGTCAGCTTATAAAAGGTAATGGCAGAATGCGAGACGATTTGTTAAGGCGAGGGAAATAACGGACTTGCTTTCAAGTCCGTTAGAAGAAGACAAACCTGAAACGTTTGATGCATTCTTATATTTTACTGCCTTCCATTTGACCCGCAGTGCCCTAGTTTTGATAAAAACAGTATGGTTACAAGATCTAAAGAAGAAGGAAACGAAGGAAGAAAGGAAGGAGGGACGGACTGCTCTCTACAAGCTGCTGTATTGCTTGTACCATCACCTGGACCACTCAGAGCGCATTTCTGTCAGAAAAGCTGAGAAAAAGAGGCTGCAGGTGAGACGTGGTCTTGGCTTCCACCTAGTGGAGAACCAAGGCACTGAGCACGGGGGGAGCAGTCCGAGGGTCTGCCTGCCCTCACCTCTGCGAGCCTCCCACCCTTGAAATCGCTGTCTGCATTCCTTTTTACAGGCAACGTAGACAGAGAAAACAACGAACAGCGGAGGTATTACAGGAGACTGAGGTACGAAATGATGCAAAGGGGCTGTCACAAGTGGAACAGCAGGTGTGAAGGTGTCCCCACAGGGGACGTGCCAGTGATGCCAGAGCGGAGGAGAGGCGTTCCTGCTGGGGCCGGACCTCGCCACACAGGCGCCTGCAGCTTCGCAGGGGGGAAAGTTTGTGTACCGAGGGGAAAGTGCTTGGGGCTACTGAACTAGAGGGACGGGGCTTCAGCACCCACAGGCACAGAGTGCCGCAGGTCTGTCTTTTCCGTTAGATGTTCTATTTTGGAAAAATAAAAAATAAAAAATAGGCGCAGAAAGCGGGCAGGTAACGGGCCGTGAGGGGCCGGCGGTGCCTGTGAGGGGCGGTGGAGGCGGGGTGAGGGGAGGATCCCAGCCCGCGCTGAGAGGGCCTCAGACCTCACGGCTCGGGGGCGGCTCGCGCGAGCTGATTGGCTCTGCCAGGTGAGCGGCATCCGTTTGGGCCAATAGGTGAAGGGAATGAGAGAAGGGCTGGTCGGTCGCGTCCGGAGGGAGCGACATCTGCTTGGGCCAAGGGGTGGAGGAAGCGAGGCGGCCGGCCTCCACAGGGGGCGATTGGACTCATCCAACAGGCGGGCGGAGGGGGGCAAGGAACACGGAAGGCGGCCGCGATGGCGGACGGCGATGTGACAGGGTGGGGCTCTGGGGCCCGCCTCTGCATTTCTGCCTTCAACCCGCGGCTCTCCGCGCTCCGCCTGATCTCCGAAAGTCGCCTCTCCCCCTCTCCCCCCCGATGGCTCCCTCCACCCCCACCAATCACCGCCTGCTCCGGCCACGCGCAGCCCACGAGGGCCTCCCCATTTCCCCCACGTGACACCGCGGTGGGCGCTGACAGGACTCGAGGCCGGGTCCCGCCCAACCGCCACCGCCACTTCCCGGCGGGGCGGGAGCAGCCCGGCTGGCAGAGGGGCCCGGCGGCCGGCCGCGCATGCGCAGACTCGCGGCAGCCTTCGTGAGGAGGGGCCGGGCGGCGGCGGCCGGGACTGGGCCGGGGGCGGAGTGGGGGCGGCGGTTGCCGCCGGTTCTAGTCAGGGCCCGGCCGCTGAGTGCGGCCATGCCCGGGAGGAACAAGGCGGCGGGAGGCGGCGGCTGCCCCGAGGTGCTGGGGGGGCAGCAGGCCGCCGAGGCGGGCCGCGATGCCGCAGGCCGCTCGCCTCACGGGGACGAGGAGGAGGAGCGGGGCGCCAACCTCGGCGACCCCGACATCGTCAAGTCGCCCAGCGACCCCAAGCAGTACCGGTGAGCGACGGGACGGGACGCGGGGGGGGGGCGTTGGAGGCCGGTCCGGCCGCGGGTGAGGGCCCGGTGCGGCTCCTGTGCCCCCCACTCCGGACGGCTCGGCCCCGGGAGCGCCGATCCCCAGCGGGAGGCAGTTGTCGGGGGTGTCCCAGAGCAACGCCGAGCTGAAACCAGGCTGAAACCGGCAGCAGCAGAACTCTTCCCATATAGATGGGTTCCAGGCTTAAATACGGCTGTGAGGAGAGACCCTACGCTGCCATTTTGGTGGTGTTTTCGCTCGGTGCTCCCAACAAACCCACCAGGAACACGGAGGAACGTCCCGTCCTCAGGCAGCTGGGCCTGGGTGAGAGGCTGCTGAGGGCTGCTGGTGGGATAAAGCAGCCCTTCTCTCAGGGATGCTGTAGGCAGGTCACCTGGCCCCTGTGAGATGTGCTCTTTTAACTTTATTCTTCATAACGCCTCTGCTGTCTCCCTAAACCCCAGCCTGGAGCTGAATTGTGGACTCGCAGTGACACGGGCTGAAGTTCTCTGCTGGCTGCACGGGGGCTATGCCCATTGGCTCGGGGAACAAACTTCCTCCCTCCCTTCTTACCCTACTTCCCTGCTTCTTCCTCCCCATTTCTTGCCTGCTTCCCCTGCTGGCATTCTCGCTCGTGCTGCTTTGCAGGAGGTGTCTTCCTGCGGTTTGTAGCTACAGAGATCGTCAGCTTAGGAAACTTGTGCCTTTGCTACCTGGAACGGCAGTGTGCTGAAGCTTGGGTAGTCCACTGAAAACTGGCAGTCTGCTCTGAGGCTCAGGAACCTCCTCCATGCACAGGGAATTGGAGAGCACATTTGCATGCAGCATAGAGTAGGCAAATATCGACGTCTCTCAGAAATCCTGTTCTCTGTACTTAACAGACGGTTTTCCAGCTGGAAGCCAGGAGTCGCGTCTTTTCAGGTTGATTTCTGTGTATGGGAAGTGAGCCTTGCACAGAATGGACACAAATGTTACACTTAGGAAGGAGAACATCAATGTTGCCAAAAGTAAAGTATACCTTTGTTAGCTATGTTCCAAACCCTGTAAGCAAATTTAAAGACACGAGATTTAATGATGCATATACAGTTTTTCTCCTCTGTTCTTGCATTGGTGTTGACGTATACTGCAGGCCATTCACAGTTGATTTAATTTCTCTTTGTGACCATGGATCTTAAAATTAAACACTTCTCATCAAATTATCATCTCAAACACACCATTCATAAAAGCAGAGGAGTTCTGCCAGCCTGCAGAATGTATTCTCAAAAGTGAGTTTGCTTGGACAGAAATGATCATAACCAAAGTTGCTTCTGTTCATGGAACATAGTCTCTCAGAGCTACGAGTGGGTAGTTATCTTAACTGGATTTTTTTTCCCCCAAATTTATTGTATTTAAGTTCATCCTTATATTTTATGAGTTTGTATTGTCTGTTTTGTGTAATTTGAAAAATTGAGACATTTCTCAAAGTGTTTACCATACATTATTACATATTTCAATATTTGCCTAACTGCTGAGCAGTTACCACTGATGTAAGAAAGTACCTTGGTGTGAGAACACCAAGCTGTTCGAGCTTACCCAGAATGTATCTTCAAGAATTTGACTTTTATATTTCACGGATTACTTGTATCAATGTCTGTACAGTCCTTCTAAAAAGTAATTGAACTCTGCTTTCTTCTCTTGCTATGTGTGATTGCGTCTTTCTTACTGTATTTTGTGTACTAATTGATACTTCTGTATTGATTACACTTGTTCTTTTCCGTTGGACTGAAACACGGAAAAAGAAAAGAACACCGATGTCAGTTGGTGCCTCTGCTCAGTACAACCTCAACTGTTCCAGGTGCTCCTTAAGTGAAATCTGAGAGCCTTCAACAGCAGCGTGGTTAAAGTGTTACCGTGCTTTCTGTGCTAACATGTAACACTGACAAGCCTGTGGATGAGTAATGTCAAATTAGTATCACCTGCTGCCTTAGTTTAATGGCTGTGTGGGGAAAGGAGAAATGAGAGCTACTGGTACACCTGGCTGTGCACCTTCGTGGCACTCCTTGTGGAGGAATAGCACTGTACTGCTTGTTCTCTGCCTTCTACGACTGTACTGACCCCAGGGAAGTGAGTGCTCTTTGTGGGACATGAAAGCTGAAGACAGCTGCGCGTGGAGGTGCGGAAGGTGCTGGGCATGCTGGAGGATGTGCCGTAGCAGCGCTGACTTGCACCGTCTGGGGGTCTTGCTGGGAGTTCTCCAGAGCCTGAAGCAGCCAAGCATGCAGTGCATCTGGTTTGTAGGGCCCCTACTGCGTATTCAGGAGCGCTGCAGCTACATTATGTGACATCTGGGGTACAAACACATGTCGCTACTCAGACATTCCGAATGTGTGGATGATTGACTTTGTACCCAGACATTTTAGCAGGCATCTCGTGCTACCTGTGCCTCCTGAAGTTAGTCACAGCATCTCTGCACGTTAACACTGCTGTGGGTTAAAGCAACAAGAATGCAACTGCACTATCACCTGGATGCATAAAATTCATACCTTTCAGAGTCCTGCACTGTGCAGGACAGACATGTTAATGATTTTGAAACCCTGGGCAAGAGCGGGCACTGTCACTTCCACATTTGAGGAGCAATCATAATTCCTGAACTTAACACAGCTATTAAATGTTTGGTCTTCAGCTTTTTTCATAGACTTGATAGTCTAAAGAGTATGATGTGTAATCACAATACCTTCTTTACTGTTTTCATCCATAGGCTTCCTCGTGAAATTCAGCTGGTAGAGAAGCACTCCATGCAATGTGTTTTCAAGCAGGTCTGTAGGCCGCAGAGCTGTAGCAAGTGTCTTGCAGCTCTTTTAAAGAGCGAAGCTTACACTGACCTCAGATTTTAAATTGAAATATTGATAATAGCACGTGCTCTTACTGGTGCAAACTTTGAAATTACATAATGATAGCCATGTGTGAAACGGTACTGGAGATCTTTTGGGAACTGTGGATTTGGAAATCAAACAGCACACATTTCATTTTTCATTTGGATATTTACCCTGTAGCTTGATCTGCAAATCTGCTTTGAAATTTCTGTTTCTGAGATAAAAACCAGTGGCTGTGCTGCAATAGTCTGATCTGGCATAAACATACTCTGCTGTTCAGATTTCTCTGGGCAGGTGGGATGAGCCCATGGGTTAGTTTTACACCACCAGGATTTGTAATGGATCTGATACAACCACTGTTAGGTTGGATCAGGTATTTTCTTGATCCAGAATTCCTGTTTCTGTGGCACAGAAGCTCTCAGAGGGGGTGCTCCACCTCATGTGACAAAGTGTGGCAGTGTCTGTTCCTAATCTGGCATGAACTTTCACTGCTGAGAGCTCTAGTCAGGCAAAGCATCTGCACCTACTGTCCTCAGCCTGAGAAGCGGTAGAATGGTGCTGGATAGGGATTTATACATACGTAACGTATGTAGGGATGTCCATGTGCGGATGTAAACACAGACCTGTGAAAGGTGACTCTTGATGGCAACCCACCTAAGACACTGTGACTTAGGAAGGCTGGGGAGAATTGTCCTTTCTCGTGCCTGCCAAACCTGTGGATCCCATTTGATGGAAAGCATTCATAGAATCAAATAAAATTGAGTATCCCGGGCCTGCTTAGAGGCAAAACCAAAGATCTGAATTCTGTTACATAATATATGTTCCCAAGAGCCTGGCAAGCATAATAGGGTGCTGAGTTTTGGGTTTGCCTATTCTGAGTACATTAAGTTTTCTGTAACGAGGTGCAAATAGCTCAGATATTTCACAGAGAGAAATAAAAGCCCAAATCAATGTCTAACCTTATGGACAGAAGGGCTTCTGCTGCTATCTTGAATTACTTGCTTCTTTCAGATGCTAAATATCAGAAGAGTATTTTTGATTTTCTACTCTGAATCTGCTCACCTTGTAGCTCACCTTATTTCATAGGGATGTCTCAGTTGAAGATGGGACATGCAGAAATGTCTGTCCTTCTGAGAATTCGGATTTGGGAAGCGAGTGTATTCATTGCAAACAATTCTTCTTTCAGGTATATCAAACTGCAGAATGGCCTATGTGCACTTTTGATTTCGGATTTGAATTACTTGGAGGGTGCCCCATCTGCATCGTCTTCGGAAGAGGAAGAAGAGGATGGTGATGAATCTGAAGAGGAAAGCGATGAAGATGATGACGACTCTGGAGCAGAGATCGAAGATGGTAGAGAAGGGTTTGATGATGAGGACTGTGATGAGGGGGATGAGGGTGAGGACAATGATGGAGATAACGAGGATTTCAATGATCCCGATGACAGTGAATTAGAAGAGCTAGCTGAAAAGGAAGAGACAAGAAAGAGAGGCTGTACAGAAAAGCAGGTATGTATTTAAAGCTATAGAGTGAAAAAATACCGTATACAGAGCTTTCTTGTGCTCTGAAACCTTGTGATTAGACATTCAGAGTCGTTCTTTTTATTATGCCTGTCCTGATTGAATTACATGTCTGTCATTTTCCTAAAGCATTTCTTGAAGCAGCTTTTACTGAGACTGTTGTATTTTCTCAGTCTGCAGCAGCCCTTTGCGTTGCTGTTGGCAGCTTCTCTGATCCCGAAGATCTGCCTGGATTAGCACACTTCCTGGAACATAGTACGTATCTGCCTCTGTTTCATCTTCCCCAGCTGCAGTGCAAAATTAGGGATATCTAGCTCTGGATTTCTATGGCATTTTTAGTGCCAATTCATATTTCAGCTACCTAGAATTTATTTTTATTAGTTAAATAAATCTGTGTTCTTATAAAAATACTTATCTAGTCAGGAACTCTTAATGTGGGAGAAGGAGTGTCATTCCCGTTGGCAGGCTGTGCATTAATGCACACTTTTCTGTTAACCACTAAATGTGGGGACAAATGTTGTGAAGTTTCTGACCAGACATACCCATAAAGGCTCCTCATGACCTATTGAGGCCAATCATACCTAGAAAGGTGCTGTTATTCTCAGTCTATTTGGGCCTTCTGCCAAAGGCAGGTTACTCTAATTACTGGACAAATTATACTGTCGATTGCTAGAGGAGTGTACCTTCAGTTCTTGCATGTTTTATTTAATTTTGATGTGATTCTGAAACGCTTGGTGTTCAAAAAAAGAAAGTCTGTTTTAGCCTGGGTCGTTGCAGATGAGCAGTAGAAACGGCACTGAAGTACAGAGGATATAACTTGTGTTTCTTGCCAGGGGGATAGTTTGTCTAATCGTACCCTCAGGCTGGCTGCTGGCATCGCTGGTTCCAAACCTGAATCTGATGTCTGCTATGGTCTTACGTTCAAAAATTATGTGAGAAGTTAGAATTTGGTTTAGCCTTGGATTTGGGCCCTGTCAAGCTCAGTCCTGGCAGGGACGGTGTGTTAACGCCTGCTAGGAGCTGCTGTGCCAGCTGGGCTGGGAGCTCCCTGCTGCAGTGAGGAGTAACAAAACCATGCCCTCGTGGTAATTTGGCTGATTTTCGTTTCAGTGGTATTTATGGGCAGTTTGAAGTACCCGGATGAGAACGGGTTCGATGCGTTCCTGAAGAAGCATGGGGGCAGTGACAATGCTTCGACTGACTGTGAGCGGACGGTCTTCCAGTTCGACGTGCAGAGGAAGTACTTCAAGGAAGCACTGGATAGGTAACTGCCTGTGGGTTCTGGTGGTGTGTGCGTGTCCCTGGTGGTCAGTTCATTTTGGGACTGGCTGCTGCTGAACTTCCACAGGTATTTGTACTACAAAAGAGGGTATCAAACGTAGGGAAATAGGATTTCCCTGTGGCTCTCTTGACTGATGTTGTAGTGCCTCTGTAGCTGCTGTGTGGTTACTTAAGATCCATGTGCAAGTATTACTGCGAGCTCTTTGTCTCGCCACTCTTAAACTGGTGGCTTTGATGAAGTGAGAAGTGTTACACAATGAGAGGTTCCCCCCAGAATCCTGGTGATTCATCCTTTGAGTATCTGTCCTGATAGAGTTAGGGGTTGACTTTTGATAATTTTGGCTTTTGATTATTTTGTTTCCAAGTGCAATCTATTAAGATGGGTGAGAGAGTAGCCTTGAGCGTTGTGGTACTGTGTGTGCCTCAAAAGGGTACCTTTAACCCAGTCCTGGTTATTCAGCGAAATATATACCTTTTGGGGTGAAGTACTTACCTTGCTCTTTTGTGCTGTGAGGTGGTTAGGACAACGCTGCTCCACCTGTCTGAGTGGTTTCCTTCCATGAGAAGAAATTGCTCATTCCTGAGGGCATGTCAGCTGAGTATTCCTGATGCTCTGATATATCTCAGGAGGAAAGTAAAGCAGACTCCACTGTGAATTCACTTTGATCAAAATACATTCCTCTGATGAAGACAAGATCTAGTATTTGCACATTTTGCCAAGTATTGCCTTAATTTTACTTTATTAGATTAAATTCAGTTTTCATTCACAGATTAGTCCAGGTTTTAGATGTCTGAAAGTGAGAAAGAATCAAAAAAACATAATTGCAATCGGTCACAACAGCTCACTTAGTGGAGGGGAAACAGAAATCAGGGGTTTTGTCAGCTGTGGGATAACATGCAAAGAAAATAAATGTTTTCTGCTGGGGGTTTCTGCTCATTCAATCAACTTTGGAATTAAAGAAAGACATTACATTTCAATGGTCTTTAGTTTAATGGGTCCTGTAGTCATAGAACTCTGTCAGCAATGTATTCCTGTTAATGTTTTGCTTCAATGTTTTCCATGAAGCACTGAAAAAAAAATAGAAATAAAATAGAAATAATAGATTGTCTAGCAGCCTTCTGCTGTCTCCATTCACTGCAGACATGTCCCTTGGCATTGATCTGCTCTCTATGGGTACAGAAGAGATGTATCTGCAGGTGTCTGAATATCTATAGTAAATGAAATTGTAATGGATATAAAAACTTATGTTTCTGGTCATAAATCAACATTCCTTTATGCCTGGAGTTAGGAAGAAACTTCCTTTTGGTTATGTTGTTTGTAACGAACAACTGAGGATTTTTTGAGGATTTTTTTTCTGAAGCATCTGACACTGGCCATTGTTAGAGCCACAACCAGATTAGATGGATCACTTGTCTTTGCTTCTTGATGCTATCATAGAACTGGCTTTTATCTCTCCTTAAGACAATACAGTCCAGAATTGCGTTATTTGTAGTGAGGCATGCAACTTTCTAAACTAAAAAAGGTACATGTTGAGTTTAGTTTTTTTTTTTTTTTGTTTTTTTTTGCTTTATCTTAAGAAACACTGAGGAAAAACATATTTTTCTCTTTCATAGGTGGGCGCAATTCTTTATTCACCCGCTAATGATCAGGGATGCAATAGACCGAGAAGTTGAGGCTGTAGACAGTGGTAAGAGTTTCTTTTTCTGAGTGTTTAGTACATCTTAATAAAAAATAAGACCTATTTCATAGCATTGCTTATTGCTTCCTACTTGCAAGCAATACCTTTCTGAACACTTGAGTCAAGTTCATCTAACTCAACAGAGAAATTAAACTCCTGGATTTCTTCTTCACTTTCATGGGTATCAGTGGCTGTTAGAGGAGAAAGACTGAGCATGGTGCCATTACTGAGAGCTTACTATCTTATTTCTTGTACTGAAAATTGATAATTGTAGGTCATTTGGCAGTAACTGATAGGACAATTACATGAGCATGTGTGTAGTTTTTAATGAACAACATGCCTGTAGCTCCAGCACAGCCCCAGTGCTCCCTCCGATACCGTGTTTGTTATTGTTAATGCAGTAAGTCTGTCATTGTACTTGTCTCGTTATCCTAATGCCTATAATAACTACAAATTTGCTTCACAGAAGGAAATTGGCACAGAAGTGAGTGGAGTGCTCACTTGATTTTTTTAAATATATAATGAATATTTCCAGACTGCCTATAAAAGCTCACTGCTTTAGAATAAAAACCTGTTCCTGGCAGATACACGTTCAAATATGGTTTTGAAGTCCTTTTTTTTTTTTTTTTTTTTTTTTCCTCTGATTAAAAAAAACTGGGCAACTCGATCTTTGCATTTAACTAAGTGTCAGTATAAACAAGGACCTGTCTTGTGATTTAAGGTGTAGTTTCTTCAGCAGCTTAAGCTAATTTATGCCTTCACTTGCACTACCTTCATTGTCCACTTTTACTCCTTGGCTTGTACTGACACTGTAGCAGTGAGCTGTCCAGTAACTGTCATCTCGCTGAACTGCCTGCAGAACAACCCAACCAAAAGAGTTAGTTTATAGCTCAGCTGTGCATGTTTCTTACTGCCAGAAGAACATGGAGCTAGAGAGGGCAATTTTTTAATTTTCAGCTGAAAATCCCATATTTGCATTAGTGTAAAGTGCAAAATTTCATTTTTGGAAACTATCTTGCTCAGTTTTCATTTTCTCATTTCATTATTATGCTAGAAGTTATTCCTTGTGTCGTACAGGAGAAACAGATTTGTAATTGATCTCTGGCTTTTGGTGCAGGGCCTGACTGTAGAATATTGTTGGCCTTGTGCTCCCATTAAATTTAACAGAGTGAGAACACTCAGACAGGACAGGCTGGGGCTTTATATGCTTTTCCTGTTTATCCTTTTCTTTACTAGCATGTAGCAATGAACTACATGTTTTTCTCTTCTCTTTTCTTGGCTTATTTTCATTACTGCTAGCAAGTCTTGTTTCTTATCCTATTTCACTATTTCATCATCCATTAAAACAAAAATATTCCAGGCTGCATCTGTGTTTTTTGTTTTTGATTTTGTTTGTTTTCCCCATGGGAACATGACCTCAAATTTTGATTCATGCCACTGCAAAATCTTTAACAGAGTATCAGTTAGCAAGACCCTCTGACGCAAACAGAAAGGAGATGCTGTTTGGGAGTCTTGCCAGGCCTGGACATCCTATGAAGAAATTTTTCTGGGGTAAGTTCTGAATTAAGGTTATTAAGTATTTAAACTTTTAACCACTTAAAAGATGCACTAACACAAGCTGTCTTATCACAGCAAGCATTACCCTTTCTCAGAAGTATGAGAGCAATTACTCATTTCACAGCAAAGCTATTGGGAATAAAAGCAGCTGCCTGCTTCTTAAGATAACTTTTTTTTCATTTTGGTACTGCTTCTTGCTGATGTTGGAGCTGGGTTGCCTGAGGCGTAGAGTCATGTAACTTTCTGCTAATGTAAAGGCAGTGTTCTCTGAGTCATCTCTGTCTTGTTTAAGCTTGTTTTTCTATTAAAAATCCATGGATAAATAACATATTCCTGGATTTTATTCTACTGAGGCTTTTCAATGTAAATAATTCACTGTCAAGGTTGCAGAGTAGACTTTCGGTTATGGGAGCGAAGGGAAGTTTGTCCTTCCTATGCAGGGCAATAGAGTCCCTCTGAGAACTCCCTCACTTTCAGGATGCTGATGGGCATATAAATTATAGTGTGATGAGTAATAAAGATGGCCAGCTTTGAAATGCAGATCATTTTTCGAAAGTTGTGTAGTGACATATACTAAACGTCATTTTTTTCCCCTCCCTGTATCTGCAAGTTCCATTGGCACGCTGGTAACAGACAATGAGCTGTATAGTACACAGTATGTATGATCTGATAACACAGGAGGACTTTGCCTTCTCTTGTCCTAGAAATACCAACTGTCCTAGAAACTGAAAAAAAATAAATTTCAGTTAACATTCCTTTAACTCCAGACTTCTAAGTACTTTTAATGTGCTCACCATGACTAAACTCAGTGACCAGGAGAGAAGAAATTCTCAGTATATCTGGTCTTGACTAACCACCTTTTAACTTTTACAGGTAATGCAGATACGCTCAAACACGAGCCTAAAATGAATAATATTGATACCTACACCAGGCTGAGGGACTTCTGGCAGCGCCATTACTCTGCTCACTATATGACTTTAGTTGTCCAATCTAAAGGTAACGTCTGTTGTTCCTTATAAACAGGCGCATTGCTGCTTTTGGGGTAGTGCTTTTGGAACTGGTTCAGCTTTAGTCCAAGCCATGCTAGTGGATTATCCTGTCCTGCAGGAGGTATTTAGATGTGGATTTTAGCCTGGTTTCCAAATGAAATGAGACTCAAGCAATTGTGCTCTGTTATTATCATCCCGCCACTTCTCGAGAAGTTTTTAACTAAAACAGATGAATAGGTTCCATATTAACTCAGAAGGTAAAACCTCAGTTATATTGAAAAGAGAAACTTGTAGGATGTAAAGTCAAACCACTTAAATGACTTAATGCTGCTGCTTTCCTTCCTGTCAACAGTGAATCTCCACAGAATATGATGGGGAGACTGTGGCTGAGTGTCCCATCTGTCTCGTTCTGAATGGGGCTCATTCAAGAGAGGTTTTGAAATAACAGACTGGGAAGAAACTTTAGGAAGTTTTTTTTCATCATAGACTGAAAAATTCTGTGCAAGTAGCATTGTGTTTCATTTCAGCAGAAAACTTCAAACCTATGGGTCATTTCTGCTGAGACAAAAGGAAAGAAATTACTTAGAACTTATGTAGGTAGTATAGAGTTGTGCTGAAAATAGTTGTGTACATTCAAGTTAGCTTTGTGCTTAGGGGTTTTGTTGAGTGCCTAAACCTGATTGCAGTTCCCATCAGTGGAGACTGCTGTATATATACCGGACGCAGAGATTTTGCAGATCTCTAAGTCAGTAATTCTTGTTCACAGTCACACCAGCTACTAAAAAAATTAAATCCTAGTAGTATCAGCCTCACTTTTTGGAATAGTATATAAAACCAGACATAGTGAATATAAAGAAATGGCTCAAAACAATTTAAAGCTTATAATTTATGACTTTGTAATTTTAACACTTTGCAGTCTCCTTAAAATAACTGGTGAGATAAGAAAGAATTTGTCTTCAGGAAATTTCAGGATTTTTTTTTCCCTTAATAGAAACACTGGATACATTGGAAAAGTGGGTGACAGAAATCTTCTCTGAGATCCCAAATAAGTAAGATTTTTTTAATGCATAAAAGTATTAAAAATTACAAAAATATCTATGCTTAAAATGGCAGGGCTTTTTATTTGTTTTAATCTCTTACTGGATACGTTAAAGAAATTAACATTTGTTTATCCTTATCCATAAAAAATAATGGCTAATTTTGAAACTTAAAGACTGCTGTTTAATTGCTTCAGGAAGATTTTGTTTATGCATAGCAATCATTTAACCTGCAAGCTGTGTGGTGCTAACTTGCAGCAGTGTTTGTTTAATTTGTGCTGATACCTTGATTTTATGATAAATCATTTAGAAGTAGATTATAATTTCATATTTCTTATCTTTGCTTTGTGTCAAAAATAATTAGAAACAAAATAAATTAGGATGGTGCCTTGAATTTAAATGTCATCATTAAGGTGGCAACTGATCAGGACTTGATTTTTTTTTTTTTAATAATTCACCACCATGTGCTATATAAAAAGGTTTCTGCAGCTTAACTTGGAAATAAATTTATTCTCCCTTTCATTTTCCCCTGTTGCTTGATGTTTGTTTCTGTAGTGCATAGAAAATGGTCCTGTAAAAGTCTAATGCTATACAGAGACACATTTGTCTTTCTCATCCCTGTCCTTCTCTTGTACCGTCTTTGGCACAAGACAATCCATCTCAAGTTTCTTACTGTGTTTGGCTTTCCCTTTCTCTGTTGGGAAAGCAAGCTTTTTCTTGTTACTGCCTTGGAGGGAAGGAGAGGGAGGAGTTGTCAGGGTGTCTAAATCTTGGGTAATAGCTTTGTTGTGTGGGCAGAGTGCAAGTGAATGACAGGGTTCCTTCCAGTTTGGCTTGGGTGGATCCTGCATTGCACCCTTTGTTAAGGGCCATTTTTGCTTGTCTGGTGTAGCACCGCCTCTGTGCTGACGGTCTGGTGATTATCTCAGCGTAGCCTTGAGTCTTTGCCAGTAACACCACACTTTAATTTTCTTTCAAGTGGTTTGCCCAAACCCAGCTTTGGCCATCTGACTCAACCTTTTGACACACCAGAATTTCACAAGCTTTACAGAGGTAAGTAAAATAGATCTGTTTAAATATTTTGAATACATATGTTCATATTTCCTCTGTGTTCTGAAAGGATCTGTGTGTTTTGTAGAATAATTGTGTGGTTCTGAATAACTTTTAACCATTCATTCTGCATTATTTAAAAATTCTTTCCTATTTCTAGTCATGTATTTATATTCAGTAAATTTATTTCTGTTTAGTTGTTCCGATCAGGAAAGTTCATTCATTGAGTATCACCTGGGCCCTTCCACCACAAGAACAGTATTACAGGTAATGTGATGTTGTATTTTCTTTCTACCATGCTATCTTGTGAATAATTTTATTGGATTTCACAAGAAACCAAAGAATCACATTTATTTGTGTTAGAGATTACTTTGGTTCAGCTAGGAGAACATTTTTAAAATGAACTAAAGTGATGCAAATGCGGTTCTTTTTATAAATTGAGTGGAATTGGTGCACAACTGATTTAACGTCATTCCTCTCTGACTCATATCAGTCATCATGTTCTGAACTCCCACGTCTGTAGCTTGTTATCCCAGTACTACCTGAAAATGTAATAATTGCCATGAAGAAAATGTGTATTGTAGTAGTTTGTATAGTGATATGATTTTTTTCTTTAAAAACTATTATCTCCTTGGCATTTAATTTTTAAATTTTCTTCTAGAGTGAAGCCACTTCATTATATTTCCTGGTTGGTGGGACATGAAGGCAAAGGAAGTGTTCTTTCCTTTCTCAGGAAAAAGTACGTATTTTTAAGCATAGTAATTAAATGTGTTGGTATGATTAAAAAATAAAGGCAAACTATTTCTTACAGATACTTTTTTTTTTATGTATATAAAGGCAGGTCAAGCCTGACTTCTTATATGAGCATTTTGTAGTGATATTCTTTAAACTGATGATAGTCGCAAGTGAGAAATAAGTGGTTTAAGGTTTGTGGTCTGTGGATCAGTAGCATCTGTGACTGATTTTTAAGAGATGTTCCAAA
Source organism: Oxyura jamaicensis (assembly GCF_011077185.1). Lineage (NCBI taxonomy): Eukaryota > Metazoa > Chordata > Aves > Anseriformes > Anatidae > Oxyura > Oxyura jamaicensis. The sequence goes on along the minus strand of NC_048900.1, from coordinate 25,586,564 downwards.
GGTAGCTTAGTTTTTTCACTGTTTTTTCTTAAATTCTGTATCCTGAGGTTCACATCTTTATGCTGAAAAACTTGTGTGACCTGGTAACAGATTGAAAGCCACTAAAGTAAAGCCATGATATGCTCATTGTAACTAAGCTTAGATAAAGCTGAAGTAAGTGATTAATCAGTGTCTTTAATTCTTCCACAGATTTTGGGCTCTTGCATTATATGGAGGAAATGGGGAGACAGGATTTGAACAGAACTCTACCTACTCCATCTTCAGCATTTCCGTAACTTTGACTGATGAAGGTTACAAGCACTTCTATGAGGTATGTTTTTGTAACTGTAACTTCATTTTACGCTGTTTTCCTCATGTCTGGAAAGAATAATCTGTTCCTTTCTGTCTGCAGGTGGCTCATGTTGTGTTTCAGTACGTGAAGATGCTGCAGCAAAGAGGGCCAGATAAAAGGCAAGTGTTTGCCACTACATCAGCTATTGGCAAGACTGTTCCTCTCCGTTAGCCTTTTATTTGTAGTGTTTACATGTTTTGGTGGGTTACTAGAGTATAACTGGCTGGTCAGTAGTAAAGCTTGTCAGTACAAAAGTTAGTCAGTAGAAAAGCTGTGTGGGAAAGGTTACCAGTATTTAAATTTAAAAATGAATTTGTTAAATGTTCATGATTTTTTCTTTGTGTTTTTAGTTTGATTTATTGTGATCAATTCCTAATTTTAATAAACTGAACTAGTTGTAGATGTAGGGTGTGGTTTTGTGTTGATATAAATAAATTATGTTGTAAATCTGTGGAAGTCCGTGGTGCTCTGGTGTTAGCCTTTATATTAATTCGATATCAGTATTTGACTCCTTGTAGTTAAGTCTCTTCCTGTTTGGAAAATAGCAGAACTTATTGCTAGTTGTGAAATGTCTTTTTGGAGGTAAAGGAAGCATGTGTAAGATCACTTCTAAGTCTAGTGCCAGAATGAATCACTGTAGAGAAACTCACCCTTGATTCCTTTCCTAGATGACTGGTTTTTTTCAGTTTCTCAATAATGTTGTATAGTGGAGTATATATAATGTTGTATGTGGAGTATAGTGGAAGAAATCCACTTATTCTCTCCTTCCTCATTTACAGAATATGGGAAGAAATCCAGAAGATTGAAGCTAATGAATTTCACTATCAGGAACAGGTATTCATCCATTGTTTTCTGTTGGCATATAGGTAAAGCATAAACGGGATATTTTTTTAATTAAAATTTTGAACTATGTTTTCAAAGTTTTGTATGACTAGAAGCAGATTATGCACTTAAAATAATGAGATAGTTTTTCTGAAATAATTGTCCTCAACAAAGTGTTGTTTTTTTGTTTGTTTGTTTTGGTTTGGTTTTGTTTTTTTTTTGGTCATCTACATAGGCTCTCTTCGTCTTTCAGTCATTAGACCCTTTTATATGAGGTTCTGTGCCCATTAATAGAGCTCTGCAAAGTCTGGTGCTTTTCAATATTTTTTCCTATAATTTCAGTGGCTATTAAGCTGTATTTGCACTGCTGATTTTTGGGACCAGAAAAGCAGTGATGTGTGGAAGGTATGGCTAGTGATCTGGCCTCACAAGGGCTAGGATGCTAACGATCCCCTTGTCAGCTCTTAAAACATTACACGGATAAGTTTGGTTTTGTGTCAAGGCTTACTTGGCTTATTAAAATAGTTATTAAAAATCTCAGGTGTTTTTATTAAAGATAGAGAAAGAAAAACTTTTGGGAAGACAAATCCATATATTCTATATATGGCTTGAAAACATCACTGACTTTCTTGGTTTCTTTAAAGTACACAGATGCAGGAAGGACAAAAAAAAAAAAAAAAAAAAGGAAATATTGAAGAGTGTTTTTCTTTCTAGATACTCCAAGTCTTTTCAGACACTTTTAAGATCTGCCAGTCTGCTCTGAGAATCAGGATGCTAGAAACGTCATTTTTAGCAAATCCTTCCATCTGTAGCTCTGCCTTCAAAATAGCATATGGTGGATATTGAGTGTCTTGAGTGGCCTTTGAGTAACAGAGGAAAGTGGTATTTGCAAGTGATACAGACAGCAGGGACTGCTGCCAACAACCCTAAGTAATACATAACAGAGCAGTGGATTTTTTTTGCTAGAAACAAGTTTCCACCAATTGCCAAGTGCATTTTTTTAAATGTGGTGTTTTGTTTTGTTTTTCATTGTCATGCAGCTTTTAAGAATTTGTTAACAAAGTGCAACTATTAAAAAATTAGAACTGACTGCGTTCTCCTAGCAAAAGCTTTCCCCAGAAGAGTAGAGAAGAACTAAAAATCTCTAAAGGATGGCCACTTAGTGTAATGGACATAGTAGGTATATCTGTTGCCCTGTGTACAGTTTTATGATTCAGTCTTTAATCATCGCAGACAGAGGTTCTCCAATCTGAAGTTTGACTTTTTTCATCAAAATGAAGCTATTTAGTTCTGAAAGGTTCATACTGCTGTTTTTTTTTTATAGACCAAGCTAGAATTTTATGTTCCTCAAAACTGTTGCTGCTCTAACAGGATGTATACTTCCCAGTTTCAAGCCAGGTGGGGGCAGAAAATATTCCCTCTTCACAGTGGGGAAATACCCACTGTGTAGAGTCCTGCTTTTCTGGCCAGTTGATCGTTCTGTTTTTTAAGTGATCATTAAGTGGTTACTGGCAACTCAGGAACTTAACTCAGAAAGGAAGGGACAGAGGTATGTATATGATTTAGTGACAGTGTTGTTCAGGGTTCTTCTCTGGGATGACTTAGACATGGTACCCCACTCTTCTGGGTGATGGAAAAAGCTGGTACTGGCCATCCTACAGCCTGATGGTTACAGAGGCATGTCTTTGGGGTAAGCAGTTATGTGCCCCCAAGGCAGACTTAATGTCTTCTCAGATATCAGTGTTTTAAGAAATTCTTGGTCCTGTTTTTCTGTGCATTTATAAGACACAGATGTGTCAAGCTTGCCTCTTCTCAGGGGGAGATGTGGTCTGTATGTGGACCCAGAATCTTTATGGCACGATGCTGGCTGGTTCAAAAAGAAAATGCATGCAGTAAGAAGTCTCCACTAGGCAGTCTTACACAGTTACACAGTTCTTTCATGTCCAAATCAGGCATCTCTTCTTTTTCATACTGCATGTCATGCCAGAGAACTTAGGGAAAGAGCAGAACAGATATACCCATGCAGCAGCAGCAGGTCCTCAGCTTGCTCTTTCCAGGTTTCAGATCACTTTAAACCTTGAATTGTGAAACTTTGCTTGTGTTCCCCAGAGGCAAGGAGCGCATTCTACTGGGACTTTAGCTAGTAGGTTTAATGACTGTGAACACATGCTCAAGGCTGTTTCTTCCATAAAGCTGTCTCTGATATTTCAAGATTCTCAGAGCAGTCCTGAGCCTTAGATATGGTTATGAAATATATTTAGTTTAATAATCAAAACTAAATGCCATACCAAACTCAGCACGTAACTCCTGCTCAATGTACCTGACCGCTCAAGCTCTGCTTAAAATAGAAAATGGGTATTTTAGTTTTCTGATTATGTGAAAAATAGCTTTGTTTGTTTGTTTTTAGACAGATCCAGTTGACTATGTGGAAAGCCTTTGTGAGAACATGCAGTTGTTTCAGAAGGAGGATTTTCTGACAGGAGACCAGCTTCTGTTTGAATACAAGCCTGAGGTAAATGTTCTTTGAACTCTGCTTATGTGTTTTGATGTAGGGAAAATACAGGCATGCTATATAACATAGGCACATATAAGCATGCAATTAGGCGCATCAGAGGCGCAGGTTTTGTACTAATTGAATCAGTTTTTATATTCAGAAAGCACATCTCCTTTTTTTATACGCTTATGATGTCTTCTTGTTCTTCATTATGTTCAGACTAAGAAGTCTCAGCTGGGTCAGGCAGAACCACAGCTGTATTTGAACTGAAGTGTTGTCTTGCACTTGTAGATCATTGCTGATGCCCTTAACCAGCTCAGTCCTCAGAGAGCCAACCTCGTTTTGCTGTCTGCTGCCAATGAGGGCCAATGTCATCTAAAGGAGAGGTGGTTTGGAACACAGTACAGCGTGGAAGGTAAAACAGCGACAGAAACATGAAGAATGTCTCATGTATGCGTTAGAGCTATTAAAAGGGTGACAACACAAAATACAACCACATGGAAGCAGGGAAATGAATCCTCAGTGCTAAACTGACTTAATCATCAGTCAAGTACTCTGTCCTCCTGTAATTGTTCTTTGTTTAGTGTCAGTTGATTTGCGCTCCCTGGTTTACAGTTGTTTTAGGACGCAGGGATCCCAGTGAACCCTTCACTTGGCTGTGATTCAAGTCCTGAACAGGGAAATTAACACAAACAATGAAGGACAGGGTGGCTTGGCAGCTGGGTTACTGATGCGGGCAGGCCTGTTTTAATTTTGAATAGGACTGCTTCAGTCCTGCTCCAAGGGAGCAGATCTGGAAAAAGTCGTGATGAACCAGGTGACGTGAACAAACTCTTATCATACTGCAAATGTTCATGGAGATAGAAACTAAGAGATGAGATGATTTGCCTAGGAAATAGGAAAGCATTAGCCTTCCTGCTGAACTAAATGCATTTCATATTTTTTAATAGATATTGACAAGTACTGGAGTGATCTATGGGCCAGTGACTTTGAATTAAATCAGGATTTACACCTTCCAGAAGAAAACAAATACATAGGTAAGGCACCTGAGCATGAATGAAATCTTTCTGTAGTAATTTATTTGAGTTTAATGTGGTTTAGAAACAATCTTTAATTCCATCTGAACATCAACCTGATTTTGAAAATTAAAATATATGGGAGCTCTGTTCACCTGAACTTCATTTAATGCTGTCTTATTTATAAATTTGGGAACTGACTTTTTCTAATATGTAAAGTTGCAATCATACAGCTCTAACAGATCTCACACAATCCGTGGACTGTGAGAGTTAACACAGAACTGTGGACGCATAAGTAGAAGAATTCTGTTTGCTTAATCCTGCCGGTTTTGAGAGTATTTAAATAGCATCTGGCTTTGTTGCCAAAAACAAATAAAATGCAAACCCATAACTTACAGCCTATATAGAACCTAACATTACCATTTCAGCACAGCTTCTGAGCCAGTATTCTGGTGTGAAAATGAAAAATGTTTTTCATTTGGTGTTCATTTGGTCATTCATTTTCAGTGGTGTGAAACTCTAAATGTTCTCCAGGCGCAGGGAAACATATGCTGTCGTGTATAATGTAACAAACTGGGAGGGGAAAAATGTATTTGGCTGATAATTTTGCAGGCTTTTATTCATGTAGCCTGGCTGTGTCTGTGAAGTCCTCTAACTTCTGGTTTTGGTTTGTTTTTCTTTTTGTTAGCTACTGACTTTGCTTTGAAAGTTGCTGACTGCCCTGAGACAGAATATCCAGTCAAAACACTAAGCACACAACAAGGCTGTCTCTGGTACAGGAAGGATGATAAATTCAAAATTCCTAAAGGTAAATAAATGCCTTATGGCTTCCCTAAGAATATGAAGTCCCTATTTTTATCAGCTGGAATTTATTTCAAGGAAAATAACTCACAAAAGTCTTCACCATTTATACTGAAGTGCTTACTGCCAGCTCTTCCATGGTCCTTTTGATATATTTATTAGCTACAATACAAGAGAAGCAGGTAAACTACCTTGCAATAAAGAAACCCTGCTGATTACTCAGGTTAAAAGGTGGAATCACTGAAAAATACTGGCTTCTTCTACTGTCTGACTATGGCATACAGAATATGTTACTGAGACTGGGGCTTGAGAGGAACTTGAACATCATAGGAAAAAGTTGTAGTCTCTTCTACAGAAAGAGAGAGCTACGGCCTGCCTTTGAGACAAATGTGGAAAATATTTAGCTATTTTCAAGCAGAATGTCATTATTTTTAGAGTCTGTTAAACGTGCATTTTGGTGAATTTTCTTTGAGTTGTGTTGATTTATATTGGTCACACCATGTGAGTTAGTTTTCTGCCAAGTGCAGCTTTGCATTTGCTAATATTTGGTATTTTTAAGGAAAGCTTTTGGAGTGGAAAAGAGAAGGCATTTGATGATGACTTAATAAAAGAAAAATATGTTCTTATAGCTCAATGACCATTTTCATTAGGCTTGAATTGTGACCAAAGAATAACCTGACGGAAATATACTTGACTTTGGAAAGTTGTCCCTTGTTACACAATTACTCATGTAAGTCTCTTTTTTCCCCACCAGGTTATGTTCGTTTCCATCTCATCTCGCCGTTGATACAGCAGTCTGCAGAGAAGTAAGGGTTACATTATTTGTGCATTGCTTGCAGAGTAACTATAGGCCCATGCCTACTGAAAAAGCACGAAGAGAGACTAATTTTAAACTGGAATAGAAAATTCCAGTACCTTTTCTCACATTCTTGCACTTTCCTTATAGTTTTTTTTCTGTAGTTTGGCAAGAGTGGTTTTGCAGCAGGCCATTGGTTCCTGTAGCAGACAGGTTTGTGTGAGTTCATGGTGTGTTACTCCCCAGTGCAACTGGAAAAGTTAATGTAACAGCAGCAGGGTGCATGCCAGAAGGAAGTGCTTAGAGAAGGGGTTGGTGCTGGAAACTGCACAGTCACGTCTAAACCAATGAGCTGGGAGCGTGTAGGAGCAGGTGAAGGGACTCACAGCAGCATTTAGAACCCTTTGTTGCACAAACCTCAAGGTTATAGCTCTGCATATGCTACACTTTTGCTGATCTTAGGGTAGCATTGCTATTTGTAGCAAATTTCATGGCAGTTCTTTCCTAAGCCTGTTGAGACCTGCAGGAGGAATGTTTCAGGAATGTCTTTATAAATCTGTTTTCATCAGGGCTTTATTAGTTTAAACTTTGAATTGGAATCCAGGCAATAACAAAAATCTGGAAGCAGAGGACAGGACAGCAATTCCCACATTGCAGTCCAATTCACTGTAGCTTATTTATTTATTTATATCTTGTTAGACAGTGATCTCATTACTCAAGTCCTCAGCATAGCAGAAGCTTTTTCAGAAAAAAAAAAAAAAAAAAAAAACAGAGACTGGCTATCCTCCATTCCTTTACACAAAGTGTAATTTATTTTTTTTTTATGTTAATTCAATGTTTCAAGCATTGGCACATTACAATGTGTGTTCCTACCTTGAAGAAATCTAAAATAGTGTGAAGCTGTAATTTTATTCATTGCAAAGAATAGTTGAATGTCAAAATAATCTTAAGTAGTGTTGTGGGCATTCTGAATGAAGGGAAATTTGCATTTTGTATTTCCAGATTTGTTGAAAATTGGTTTTGAATCTCCTTTTACTTAAGTATTCATTTCTGTTAGAGAATTTCTTGTGTGTACAACCAAACTCGTTGGCCTTGATTTTTTTTTTCCTCCTTTTATTCTTTCATTTTTTTCCTTTTTTTTAAGCCTCTGCTCTTTTCTCCCCACAGCATAGTATTGTTTGATACGTTTGTAAACATCCTTTCCCACAATCTTGGTGAACCAGCTTATGAAGCAGATGTCGCCCAGTTGGAATACAAGCTGGTAGCCGGAGAGCATGGCTTAGTCATTCGAGTGAAAGGATTCAATCATAAACTACCTGTAAGTACTGCTGATCTTCTAAACACTTATGCGTGCTTCTTTTCAGCGTATGTGCTTTTTCTCCTAGCAGCTGGAGTTTGGCTGGCTGGACCTTAGGACGTTTAGATGGGGCATCTTAAATGGGAAATTTGTTTCCCTGTTCAAATACAGGAAATGGCAGCAAATGCTTTTTCATGGCTTACATATATTGTATTCACTTACAGAAGCTCAAATTACTGACTTTTGCCTGTCTTAAGAGAAATCTTCCTCTAAGTAATATCTACATCTCCATTTAGACTACAATAGCATTTCTGTTAAAAAGAAAAGTGAGTCTCCCACATTCTTTTAGAGTTAGAGCCTCTCTGTCAACAAGCTAAGGCTATTTGCATGCTCTCTGGAGAAATGTGTCTGAAAATAGCTTTGTTTACGATTTCATTTTGGAGATACAGCTTCTGAGCTCATTTGGGATGCCGTTTTTCTTTGTTGGGTTGTTAGGATTTTACAAGGATTGGGGGATCCCTGATCCCATTCTCTGAACGCTGGCCATGTAACCCCTGGTAAGCACAAATGGAGAGGGCATACAGATCAAAGAGCAGAGGACCACCAAGCTTCCTTAAGCTTCCATTGCAAGGGTTTGAGTGGAACTTTAACAAAACTGTCCATCATCTCTCAGACCTGTTAATGTGAGATATAAAAGAAAAACACAGAGATGTAAATAGCATGCTCCAAATATCCTTTTTAATCCCAAATGTTGCTCTGTTCTGATTTCATTGTGCTGGCAAGCGGTAAAAAGAAAAATTGGAGCATCAAATCAGTAGTGTTGGAGTCAAAGGCTAGGTTTGTTTCATCAGAATGTGGAAGCTCCTCTTGGTTTGGAACACTGAGCTTACTTCATTCACTGACTAAAAATGCCATCCTTTGGAAACTGTAATTTTGTGTATAATTATTTAGTGAAAAGCATCTAGCAGAACTGAGGAATGTGCTTTAGTAACAGTGTATTTTGTGTTGATGTTTTTTTTTTTAAAAAAAATATTATATAGAAATAAGTTTAAATTGGTTTTCTTTTCAAAAAAAAAAGTCTTTAAACTGTTTTCGTTACAGCTTCTATTTCAGCTTATCATTGATTACTTGTCCGACTTCAGCTTTACTCCAGCAGTTTTTGAAATGATAACAGAGCAGTTGAAGAAAACATACTTCAACATCCTCATCAAGCCCGAGACTCTAGCCAAGTGAGTTCTGGGGGAGGGCAAGAGGTGGCTGCACAGTAACTGTTCACTGTAAGTGTGGGGGTTGAGCAGAAGAGCTCGGAAATCACTGCTCTGAGCTCCTGGAGGCTTGTTCCAGGGTTAGCAGTCAGCCTGGACACCCAGGTAGCTGCTGTTCTGGAGCAGCCTGCAGCCAACAGCAGGTGCTGAGGCAGGGCAGGGTGAGCCCATGGCAGTGCACGTGGGGACCATCTCCCTGTCTCCAGTACGTTCCTGGGTCAGAAATGGGATCTCTTGCATTAAGGAGCTGTTGATGGCTTGCGGTTTTATTTTCCTTTCTTGCATTGCAGGGATGTGCGTCTGCTGATCCTAGAACACAGCAGGTGGTCCATGATAGACAAGTACCAAACGCTGATGAACGGCCTTTCCATTGAGTCCCTCTCCTCCTTTGTCAAGGCTTTCAAATCACAGCTTTTTGTAGAGGGTCTCGTACAAGGAAACTTCACGAGCAGAGTAAGTACAGCTTCAGCAGCTGATATGCACTGGAACTTGTTCTGAAAATGGACTTAAACACAGCTGCAACAGCTCCTAATGCTCACCAGCAAGCTGACTGCCTCTTCTGTACCGACAACCCTGAGGCTTGCTGGTGCAGGGCAGCTTCATCTCTAAAGAGTCAGGAATGCTCAGGCAGATGACCCATTGAGGGGTCTTCATAGCTGCTTTTTTTTTTTTTTTTTTTTTTTCCCCAGAATTTGATTTAAGTGATAGATGCATGCTCTGCAGCCTTTGCCCCCATTGCCACTATTTTTTATAGTTTGATGTAGTATTGATATTGATAGATATTGTTACTAATTTATTTGATACTGACAAATTTCCATGGTGGAGCTGATTTCCCTGTGTGAGCTAAGCTCCTTTCTCATTGTGTTGCATGCACCCCTGTAGCTCCTGGTCAGTTTTACTGTGTCTCTTCCTTGATCCTTCCCAGAGCTCCACCTCTGGTCCCAGGGAGGGGCCCTTTGTGTGCGCCCTTTGCTGTTGCATTGGCTGTTGATGTTTCTCTGGCTTCTGCATTCTCCTTGCAGAGAAGTTCAAAAAAAAAAAAAAAAAACTGACCAAAGACTCTACTTTGTGTGTGGCTGTGAACTGGGGCTAATAATTCTCTTCTCAATAACAATTACATTTTCTCTCCTAGGAAGCAAAGGATTTTCTCAATTACGTTGTTCAGTGAGTATCTGCCTCCTGCACCATGCATGTGGTAACTGTAACTGAAGTCAGGATTCTTTTCTGGAGAATGGGGTCGGGGTGGGAGCAGTGCAGACATTCCCTTCTCCCTCCCAGGGTACAGCGCTGCTGGCAGTTGTGGAAGTGACCAATGCTCATGGCATTTTAAGCAGGACATTGTTCTGGTTTGGGGAAGGGGATAGCAATGTCAGTCTGAGAGTGTAAATGTCTGGGTGTTGGGCTGGTGTTAGCTAAGACGTGTGCAGGTGTTTGACGCTCTGCTCTTTGTGCTCCCTTCAGAAAGCTCCAATTTGCTCCCCTGGCACACCCCTGCCCCGTGCAGTTCCGGGTGGTGGATCTGCCAAATACACACCTGCTCTGCAAGGTGAAAACTCTCAACAAAGGGGATGCCAACTCTGAAGTGACGGTGTATTACCAGGTACGTGTCAGCTTGGTGTGTACTGGCCTGTTCCTCTGGTAGCTGCTGGTACTGTAGTGTTACATAGGTCTCAGCTGAGAGCAGTTTCTGGACAAGGGTGTTACAGAGTGCACCAAAACCGTGTTATGAACACCTAACACATAACCCTTGGCCCTCCTGGCTAAATCCGGGTGTGTTCTCACCACATGTGGTGCTTCCTGAAGGCAGCACCTTCCACTCCTGGCCTTGTGCCTGTAGCCGGCTGTTGTGCTGTGGTTATTTCCTCGTGTCCTTACACTGAGCTCATGGTTCTCAGGTGAAACCCCTCCCCTCGGTCCTGCAGGCCATACTGAGCCCCCTCAGAGACCAAGCATTTTTCGGCTGTCCCTGCTGTGAATCGTAATGAGTTTAATGCTGTAGTGCAGCTGATGTACATCACAAGTCACCTCGAGCTGGACTGTAGCTTTTAACTCCATGAAATCAATTCTTCCTTTTCCTTCTAGTCGGGTGCCAGGAGCCTAAGGGAGTACACCCTTATGGAGCTGCTTGTGGTAAGTTAGCCGTCGTGGCTCATAACCCGTGACATTTCCTTACCTGCAAACGGTGCTTAGAGCTAAGATAAGGCCTTGGGGCTAAATGGTAAGAAGGGTTCAGTGTGTACCCACCACTCATTCTCATTAAACTTCTGAGTGCTTGGGACAGGATACTCGAACGGCTGCTGGGGAGGGCAGCGTGGAGCAGTTTTCTTTATTGACCCAGAAGACTGCGACCCTTCTTCATTCAGCGGGTGTAGCTGGAAAGACAGCAGTGCATTTTTTTCTTGTGTTGTGATTGTGTTTCTGGGTTGAGCCTGAGGGGTAGCAGCAGAGGAATATCACCCCTGCCCTGACACATCTGTGCTTTGTTTCAGATGCACATGGAGGAGCCCTGCTTTGACTTCCTGAGAACCAAGCAGACCCTTGGGTGAGTTCAGCTCTATGCTTTTGGTATTCCCCAGTGTTCTTACTCTGGAAGCCCCTTCCTTGCAGTGGTTAATTAATTCCTGGCTTGTTGCAATGGGAACAGAAATGTAACCCACTAAAACCACAGGCACCCACTGACGCAAACTGCAGCCGAGTCGCTCTCGAGTCCCCTAAGAATTGGTGTCTGCCACTGGTGTGTTAACCTGGAATTATTCAGCACAAAGTTGTTCCCTCCCTTTCTAAACCAACTCGCCGTTCTCCAGGGCTGCAGCCATAGCAGTTCTGCAGTGGCAGGACTCCCTCAGAGGCACCTGCCCACCCCACGAAACTGGAACAGGGGTACAGGCCTTTCACAGCTACAGCTTTATCGTTGTGTTTGGTAATTCCTGCAGATGAGTTCAAACAGTTACTCTGCCAAGCTTAAAAGGGTTTCTCAAAAATGAGAAAACCCCGAAGTGTATTGATGCAGGAAGTAATGGGAATAAGACTATGGAGAATTTGTGTGAGATCTTTTTTTTTGGTAAAGTACCAACACTGTTTTAATTTGTAGCATGTCCTGTAAATGAAAATTTAATTGTTCCTGTGGAATTACTTTATTGTTTCTTTTTTTTCTTTAGCTACCACGTGTACCCCACCTGCAGGAATACTTCTGGGATACTTGGCTTCTCAGTAACGGTAGCAACCCAGGCAACTAAATACAAGTAAGTGTGTAACTGTGGCTGCTGTAGACTAGGAAAGGCTTCACTGCAGGCCAGGTATGGCAAGTGGCGTTAGGAAGTGGTGCTGAAGGAGGAGGTCAGCGGCCCTTGAGTGAATTCAGGAGCTGAATATCTGGGCCTCATTTGGCATAGTGAGGTATCTAACTAAGCGTGACCATGTCTCCACGTATTTTGTGGTGTACTTATACAACAGCCAGCTGAGAAATTTCATTTAACCTATTTGTTCTACTGGAGCCAATGACAGCTGACTTTGGTTTGCTTTTGCTTGAACTCTTGAGTGTACTCACTCTCATTCGGAGTTTGTTGCATTAATGTTCAGCTGCTTCAGGCCATCAACTTCTGCTCTAACTATTCACGTGCAAGGCTGTGGGCGTGCTGCTGGTGGGCGTACCACAGTCCCTGCACCACCCAGCTCTTTCTCTTGCAGCTTGGTTATATGAAGTCCCAGGGTTTGAACAGGACTTGATACAGATAAAAAGCAGAGCACTATTTTTATTCCTTAGTATGAGGGAAAACAGAAAAGTTGGTATTTATTGCTGTGTGAGCTTTGCTTGTCCTGCCACAAACGTTCCCTTTGTTGGGGGCTGTTCTGCTACCTTGTCCCTCAGTATTTTTTTTTTTTCTGCCTGTGTTGATTTAATTATTTAACTCTTGTTTAGTTCTGAATTGGTTGACAAGAAGATAGAAGAGTTCCTTTCTTGCTTTGAGGAGAAAATCAAGCATTTAACTGAAGAAGCCTTTAGCACCCAGGTAAAAATCAGTCTTGAAAAGTTTTTCCTTTAACGGCTGAATGACATGTAAACTGAAGGATTTGGTTACACTGAACCCACCTATTTCTGAGGTCCCAAACAAAGGACTGATCTATAAGTCCTGGCTCTCACTCCATGCGGTGCTCATTCTCTGAATAGTTGTCCCTGGAAATTTCCAGGGACATTTGAGAACAAGGAATGGTCTTGTGAATGTCATTGGGGTTTTCATTTAATTTACAATCTATCAGTCACCTCCTTCACTGAAGTTAAGGCTGTTTAAACCCTTCAAACCCTCTTTTCGTTTTTCCCCCAAACATAGGTTACAGCTTTGATAAAGCTTAAAGAATGTGAAGATTCCCATCTTGGCGAAGAAGTCGACAGGAACTGGAATGAAGTTGTGACCCAGCAGTATCTCTTTGACAGGCTTGCCCGTGAGGTGGGGAGCTGCTCATTGTTGTCAAGTGCTGCCAAACTGAATGCTTGCGTGTGGCTTTTTGCAGTAGTGTTAAATACAAAGCACAATTAGCTGCACTTACGCTATTAGAAACATACTGACCTAGAAACATGTTATTTTTAAAAGGTCTAATGGACTAGCTAGTGTAGAGAAACCATTTTTTATGTTTAAATGGACTTGAATCATCACTGTGCTATTTAAAAACCTCTGGGTTTCAGATTGAAGCTTTGAAGTCTGTTACAAAATCAGACCTGGTCACTTGGTTCCAAGCTCACAGAAGTAACAAGAAGAAAGTGCTCAGCGTACACGTGAGTATTTCTCATTAGCTCTTTGTTACCATCTTACGAATTTCTCCTTAGCTCTTTGTTACCATCTTATGACGTGCCAGGCTTTGATAACCTCAGAGAGATCTTTGTAAGGGCGTAGGGTAGGAAAAGTCACATTGTTTAACTTTTCTTCGGGTGTTTAGCCACACTCCTGGCTTTATATTTCCTACCTGTCTAATCCTGTCATTTGGATTGCTTTGAAGTATCTGCATTTAATTTTCAGGGCAGATGAACACTGAACGATACCCATATTACAGACTCTTAGAGCCGATTGTTTTAACTTTTTTTCCAGGTGGTTGGATTTGGAAAGCACGAAGGGGATGCAGAGGTTACAGCTGTCTCAGAAGTACAGAATTCTTCATCTGGTGAAATACCTCATCTTATTTTCTTGCCCCCATCCTCCCTGATGACTAACGTTACTTCCATCAAGGACATCAAAGCTTACACATCAACTCTCAACGTTCTCCCATACCATAAAATCTTAAAATAAAAGTGACATCTTGCCCTGCAGTAACGTGTAATACAGGTGCTTTCTGCAACACCCAGTACAAACCTATTTATTTCTATTAAATCAGGGCTGTAGCGTTAGCTGGGACAAAGCAGCTTCCCTCAAGCAGCTCTCAGCCAACCTTCCCTTAATCCCCCACGGTCACTCCGAATGGGCAGCGCCCCGAATTCCAGCTGGAGAGAAAGGCGAGCGTCCCCTGCCACCAGCCAGATGCTGCGTTCTCCTCTCCAGTTGGCTGAAGGTGGGTGCTGCCTTTGTGTTCACACAGTCCTGGGCATTGTTCCTCCAGTGCTGCAGCAGTTGTTTAAGAGCACGTCTTCTCACAGACAGTAGGCTGTAGTTCTGCAGGAATTACAGAGTGTGTGTGTGGGGGGGAAACGCCCCAAGACTTTAATCTCGTGCTGCTTTTTTTAGTCTTTCTGTATGTCCAAAATAAACAAAACTGAGATGAAATCAAATAAAAACCAGATTTAACCATGGAAGGAAAAATAGTTTGATTGCTACAAATAGCTACTTACGCGAACATAACTTCAAGCTAAATCACAGAACAGCAAAAAATCCCCAGGTGCTAGGTAGTAGAGATGCAAGGCCAGTGTAGTTTCCAAAACCACTCCTGTGGGTACTAAAATTCTGCTCCTTTTGCTAGCTTGTTAATTCCTTCAAGAAGTAAGTCCAGCAACTTTCAGAGGAAAAGTTAATATTTTTCACATAAAACGATCATCACTCAGCTGCACAGTCTTGCTGCAAAGGTTTATTATGAAATAAATAAAAAGTCCGTAAGAGAAGTTTGAAAAATCTATTTTATGAAGCCTTAAGATGCATTTTGAGTAGAATTATCTATGGTTACATTTTAATCTCAAAATAACAAAGTTATTTTGGGCAAGACACTGAAATGCCAAAAGATTTGATTATCATACAGGTGGAAGATAACATTTATGTAGCATTTTCTAACAAACTTTCCCATCAAAGGAATCCTCCTATTTACACATTGCAAACATTAGCTAGATTTAAACGATGTCTTGCATTTTTTTATGTGTTTATATTTTTTAAATATGTAGGACCCAGGAATATTATGCAACTGATACCAAATGTCATGGCCTTCACAGTGGTTATTCAAAGTGTATAGCTCACAGCCCACATTCTCCATGCTTCAGAAGCATTTGTATAAGGGCTCCAACAGCCTGCCTTTGAGGCCAGCATACACTACTACCAGTCTAGCAGAGTCCAATAAGTTACTGCACAGCCAAGACGTTTCCTGTTTTGTGTAACTGTTTATCTGCATCAGTAAGTCCGGTATCCCTGAGATAGGAACCACTGCAACGGGAGGGGACAGGTTCTCCAGGAGTTACGTACGTGACAACGGATGACTATCTTGGTATCAGATGTAAACTTCGCTAAGCCAAGGCTTGAGTAGGTTTGGTTTTTATAACCCCCTTAATGTTTACTGGCAGCAAGTCGCTTCAGTAGCGGCTCATCATAAACCCAGCATTCTCCATCTTCATGGAATAACTAGAGGAAAGGGAATAATTAAACCTAAGCTTTTTATGCCCAAGGTGGAAAGGGACAGTAAAATGCTACAGGCTTGAAGACATTTACACTGTTTGAATAAAGCTCACCCGTGTTTCCCACGAGGTCTCATTCTCCTTCCTGGCTCTGGCTTCAGCTCTCTGTCTTTCTTCAATTGCATGCTTTGCGGCTGTTGCTGCATCAATGTCTCTTATTTTCAAGTTGTAAGTTACGTCTTTCCATAAGCTTAAAAAGTTAAATGGAATGGAAAGGAGACTGCTTTAGAGATATGAAGTGCTACGAGGTTGTAAAGATGTGTTACTGGCTATTAGTTGTTACTATTTGTTTGAATTAAGGTAGGCCTCACTTACCCCAAGGGCAGATAAAACCAACAAATATTAAACAACAACTGCACTGCATAGTGCCAGAAATGGGAGGGCTGTAGTGAAGCTCTCTGGACCCCCCAGGTAAATTTGGTCCCAGTGAGGATGTGACCATGAGCTACAGGTCAGTCAGACTGTGTACTGCTAGCCTACAAAAGCCCCCAGGTCTTAATTCATCAGTTTAATCAAAGTTCTTACCAGCGAGACTCAAAGTCCTCTTGGTCCTCCAGTTTCCTTACCTTCTTCTTAATTATAGGCATTTTCTTGGTATCTATAAAAACAGCATTCTCCTAGTGAGAGTTAAAAAAATAAAAATGAGTTCTTTAGCTAGACTGAAAAGTTCTATACCCTCTTACTCTAATACACTGGTTGTCAGAAAATGTATTTCAAACATTAATCTCTTGATTTTTTTACAGCAAGAACAGAATCTAATTATCTTAAAAATAACAAAATAAATTCAGGACTTTTATCTTGAATTCAGTATTCCTGTGATCTTTTGGGCAGCTTCACAGGAGTTCCCAACTACTAATGTTTATTTTTGTTTTATTTTTAAGCACAATCTGCCACTTTTGATGAAGAAAAAAAAAAGCTGCTTTACCCCTGTTGAGTATTTTGCATACATGACACCATTCCATTCTCCTTCAACTGAGCAGAAGGGTTTCTTGTCATTAGGAGAACTAAAAAGAACACAGAGACATTTCTCAGTTGTATTACAGTAACTGAGAGATCCCAAAGCATCAAAACTTTATCCTGGTTGCTGTACAGTCTGATCTAAAGGCCTTAAAATGTCAGTTGCCAACACAGAAAATGTGAAAGCCTTGCAAGTGAGAGGTTTTCCATAAATTAGTTCAAGTAGATAAACATCAAAAGGAAGCGCTCTTCCAGCATGAGCCAGGTTTTGCCTTAGGCCTGTATATGCAGTTAGAGCTCAGGAAACGAGAAACAGGCTTTCAAAACAGATTTAGTGATAAACTTCAGTTTAAAATATTTCAAGAACTCAAAGCTTCTTCCCCAGACTACTGGGAAACACGCAGTAGTTCAAGAATGAGGTGTATCAGTGCTGAAGTGTCAAGAAATGAATTAAAACCAAGTTTTGAATCTCTTTCTGTCAGTGCTGCAAGTACAGAAAATTGAGATTAACTGAAGAAACCTGCTCACTTACAAAATTTCAGCAGTAATTCTGTGCTTCTTTCCTCCATAAAATGGTTTTGTGTGGAAGACGATGGAAGCATTGTAGCCTGTCTTTGAGCAATTAATACTGCATTCTCCACCAAGTTCTATCCATGGCACAGTGAGAATAGACCTGTAATTACAAACATGTATATATAGCATTTTAAGAGAAATATTAAACATCATCTCTTACAAGACGTTAAAAAATGAAAATACCGAGTTTACTTGCCTTCCATAGCCATTAGGAAAGGTCAAGATGTAGTGTTCATCATAATCTAGGCAGGTGACACACCCTATCAAAGAAAAATAAAAATGGATTTAGAAGACATCCAGCAAAACCTCTGTAAAGCTTTTCATAATGAAAAGCTTTCACAAAGGTGAAGAGCTCTATTTTTCATGGAGGCTGAGAGTGTCTAGTGTCTAGAGAAGGCAGGGAGAATTGTGCTCTTCACAGGAAAAACTGGGCCCTAAGTGGTTTCAGCACACAAAGCAGAAGGAATCTCCAGTTCCTAGATATGTACACCCTAGATTCATAATTTCAAACGTTTATGTTTCATAGGATGACTTAAAATAATTTCTATAAAAATTCTAGTTATAGTACGTAAATTTCTATTCTATTGTTAAATTCACACACATACCTTGCCCTATGTTATGAACGCCAATAGACATTCCTAAGAATTTTGACTTGGTCCATATGTGAGCATTGAATTGTATCCTCTTGTTAAAACACTCCGCGTAAAATGCTGAAACTGAAGATAAACATATTAAAAACAACAGCATAAGACAACAATACTGTTGTTTCCAAATGCCTGTATCAGGAAACATCTGATATTTATGTGGCAACAGAATTTTCAATTTGTTTCTCTCTATGACAAAAGTTTATACAGAAAACTTTCAGCTTTTAAATTCAATGAGAAAATTTAAATCCAAAATGTAAACCACAATCTGACTTTACATTTGCTCCCACCCAATGCCAACTCTTTTAGCAAAGTTATTGTCAACTTACTTGGAGGATGATGAGAGACCTGCTCTGCCACAAACGTTACACTGCTTTTACTGACCCAAGGAACTGGTCCTTCTGAAACTTGCTCCTGTGTGATAGTAGAGAGGATTTTCATCATTGAAAGTGTTACTAGCAAGTAACTGGATGCTTGAAGTTTACAGTAAGCATACACCAATTGTTCTTCGTGTATTTGTTGATTTGCTAATGTAATGTGGAATAACTCCTTCCTGAAACTACGATGCTTTCTAAACATACAGTTTCTACTCTCTTGTTAAGTATAAATGTATTTGGGGAGATGTCTATGATCCTAAAACACAGTTAAACCCAAAGAGCCATGTATAAGCCCAGTTACAAAGTAATATTTATATTTACTTATTAAATTTCTTCAGAAGTGATAACAAATGGGTGGCAGAAATAGTTTTCATTTCTACTTCTGAGAAAGCCTGGCGTGCATATTAGTAACAGTAAGATCATACATCACATAAAACAATTCATTTCCTGTGGCAAATCACAAAAAGTGTAATTCATCCTTAGAAGGTGTGGAAGGACAAACAACACTGTCTGTCTTTATGCGAACAAATAAGAGTTCAAACATTCACCTTAGAAACGAGAAAGATTTGGGCAAACAAACTGGGGAGCAGTGGGGGAAAAGGGGGAGAGATTAAGTAGATAAAATATTACACATCAATCATGTTTAAACCTACTACGCAGGGGCTACGGGAAGCATCCTAGAACAGCACTTCGCACATCTTCATTTGCAATTTCCCAGATTTAGAAGACTAAATGAAGTGTTTTAAAAAATAATAAAAATAAAATATAAAAAAGACAGCACTTTGTACATATTTAGTGCTACAACTTCTTTCTACAATCAGTGGGGGCACTGTGTTGACCATAGCTTGTGCACTGGTCTCTGATTACAAGAGTGGCACTGCTACTTGTCCTTCACTGAACCAGACATACGAAGTAAGTATGAAGTAAAATGCAAAAGGAGGAGTAATGGGCAGACAGATGTATAACTAAAGTATTATCCAAGCTCAGAATCCAAATCTGAGAAGACTACCACCCTTCAAAGTCTACAAAAAGATTTTAAGACAATAATTAAATATACTGAAAAAATGTTGCTCTCCAGGTTTTACGTGATGGAAAGAAACCCCACTGTTAAAAATAAATGGGATTAGGGGACTGATACAAATCAGAATGTTGGAAAGAAGAGAATTAATATTCAGTGCTATGAAACAGTTCAGGAAAAAAAAAGTATGTTTATTCAACAAGTCAAATCATTCTTAGAAAAACCTAATGGCTCAAATTTTTGTTATGCATGGTATTTTAAACCTCTGTCCAAAGAAAAGGGGGAAAAGGAGGGATGAAATTATCGTTTAAGAAATTGCCACAGGTTCTAAATTTTGCTACTGAAACACAGCATACACCATTGCAGTCAGTAAACAATAAAGCTTTGGGAATCACTCTCATGTGTTCTAAACACCAAAAAACATACAACTAGAAAACTAACCATATCATCTTCACCTTCAGTGCCTGGTAATACCCAATGACATCGGAAGATCTCGCCCAAAATGGGGTTGTAAGGCTTTTTAGCAACCGACCCTTTTCTTCCCGCATGAAAAGCTGAGAGGTACCATTTAACCACTTGAACCATTCGTTCCTTTGGATCCTTCTGGTCACTAATGCTGCACGAGCCAAAAGACAGAAAAGAACAGGCAACATGTAATGCAAGTGGATACCACAAATGAGGGAAAGTTTTTTAGATCACAGAATCACAGCTGAAGGTTTGACTTAGACTACGTGGACCATTTTTCAGGTTAGATCAAAACTGGAGCATTATTCTTCAAAAACATTAACTTATTTTGACAGTCTATAAGGGCCATTACAATAGAAGAACCAGTTAATGCTCTACTTTAGACACAATACCTGACAAATAAGTCCGGATGTGCAAAAAAGTCAGCATACATTTCCAACAGTGATCTTCTTTCCAGTATAAATGTTGGAAGAACCACCTGGGTAAAGAAAAAGGACTCTTACAGATCATGGTATTTTAACATCCTGCACAAAACCATTTTATACCCTAATTGTAACTGGACTTACAAAACCACCCAAGGTGTCCTGCACCTGTAAGGTGATTGTGTTCTCAAACCTACTGATGAGTTCTCACATAAAGCAGGTCAGTTGGCATCTTCGACAAAACAAAAGATTTAAACTGAGCTGCCTTTTGTCTTACAGATGTTCCACTCCTACTCAGGGCATATCCAACCACATGGCTGAGCTTATCAAAAGCTGGTCTTCATTACAGTAACACTGATCATTTAATTTCATCTATATGAACATTTAATTTGCAGGTAATAGTCAAAATCTCATTCCATGTAGTAATATCATCTTAAGTGCTTCTATCAAGATGAAGGTTATTCTGTCCCCTACCACTTTTCTTCCACAACAGCATTTGTAGGATCCATTCTCGTGGATCACCCTCGTCTGCTTCAGCGTGGTATAAACCACTGTGGAAAGCAGCGTGGTTTGCTCTTCTTGATTTCAAAGTGATGCAGATGAGAAGCACACTCATAATGCTTCTTGGCAGCTCAACTCAAGTAACTTTTCAAGTATTCCAGGAGTTCCCAAAACAGACATATTTTGCAGGAATTCTTATTCAGAATGACCTGAAGTTCAGAAGCCTTTGGTAGTTTATCTGTGAGCTGCTGGCTATTTCCCCAGAAATGTTTATCTTCTTCTTGTCTATTGTAAGTATGTATTGTAAGACTGGACAGTTAAAGTCATCTACTTAAGGAAAACGATGGTAGGATTTATTACCTGTGATTTTTCTATTTGGAATTAGTTGTTTAAATTTAACCAAGCTGACTAGAAAGATCAACACTTTGAATGGTATTCGTGCAGTGTTAAGACAGATGCCAACATGAATCACATTCAGAAAAAATATCCAGCTCTTTATCTGCCAGTCCTATGTGTAGTGGTTTAAAATATATATTAAAAAATACAAATATATGTGTGTGTATGTATGTATGTATATATATATATATATATATTTACAGTGGGATATTGAAGATCTTAATTCTTTTTGAACCTGATCTTTGGAGTGCCTGTAAATCTGGGGTAAGAGGGATGCTGTATCCAGTAGTAAAGTTTTACATGTCCTTCAGCTTCCTAAAACAAACATCTGCTTTCCATAGCAAACTACTTTCCCAATCAGATTTTAGCAGTTGAACAGATTTATTCAGCACTCTTTTTTCCTCTCCTAGTAAGAATTCCCATTAAAAACCAACTACCATACTAGAGAGATTAAAGCTTAACCAGCTGTAAAAACCACTGTAAAGTTAGGTTATCACTTGAATACTGAACTAATTCATACAGAGCTCAGTTTACCACCTCCCTCCCCATGAACAGTCGGCAAGCTTACCTTTGTTAGATCCATTCCTAATCTAACTTGTGACAGGAGATGCATGATGACACTCTTATGTTCTTCCACTGATTCTCCTTCCCCATCATCATCTCTATCATCAGGAGGATCAAATAGATCTATAAAGACAAAAACATTCTTTTTTCCTCTAAACCTTCAAAGACTGTCTATGTTTAACTAGCACATAAATGTTTTAGCTGTCAGAAAGGCCTTACTCATAAAACTAAGATTTTTAAATTCCACGATTCAACAATCTTAATTAAAACAACAACAACCAGTAGATAAACAATTTTCCACAAGTATCTTGTCACATACTTACAATCATACACGTAACAACACAGTTTACAGACAGATGAACAATCAAGAGCTCCTTACTGAAAGTTCATGCAATCCACTCACCAGCGTCATTTGTCCCATTCGACATGGAAGAATTGAGGGACTCTGTGGTATCCGGACGTTTCAAACTACTTCCTGTGCTGCTGCGAGTCAGGACTGCAGCAGAACCTGAAGAACTGAAGAAGAGTAATAAGGACTCCAGATTCACAATTAACAAATTCAAACCAAATTATTAGATATTGATACACATAGGCATCAATTTCCTAAGGAGCTTAATGACAGAGCTTAGTATATGTACTGCAGGATAATTCAAGAAAACTCTAGCATCTCTTAAAATTATTTTTCTGATTAATAAAAAAGAAGAATAAATAGAGACTTTGGGGAAAGACAGCAACTTAAAGGTTTTGTTTGTCTTGTTTTTCTAATTAATGTGACAAGTAATTAGCTATTTATGAAACAAATAGATATGAAACATTCGGTAGTCTCAGACTAATTCTCTGAGCTGGTGGCTTCCCTGCTTCAAAGTGTGTTAAAAGCTTTGTCAACATACATGTCTGATGGAAAGGGAAGGAACAGGGGAGGAAACTGCATCCCTGACAGACAGCTATGCTTAAGGATGAGGTATTCTTATTCTGTTGCATAAGGAGTGGATTGACTTTTTTAAGCCAATCTGTCTTGTTTGCTTATTTAGCTTAAGTAATGACTACAAGTAGACAAGCCATGCATTTGGAGATTTTAAAAACAACCAACCAACCACAACAACAACAACAAACAACAGCAACAAAAACAACAAACAGAAAACCTATTCAGCATACACTGCGTTCTTTCAGGTACTTACTCTATACATCTCTTTGGGGAAGAACTGCTCTGATAGAATTCATCAGCATCGTAGAATTCATCCTCACTGCTTGAGTAAGAAAAATCCGGAACTGTGTTCGGAGACAGATTGACATGGCTTGGAGAAGTGAGGCTGCTGCTCGGTGCTGATTGCCCACTTCCTGTGGAGTATTAAACATTGCAGATTTAATTAAACAAACAAACAAAAACTGTCGAAGTCGAGGAAGCATGTATTCAGTTTCTTGTACATCAGTCAGACATTCAGACAGCACTGTACCTGTACTATTTGGTGTTGGAGTCTGATTTCCAAGCGATGCTACTACAGGTCCCACTGGCAAAGATGAGGGTCGCTGCTCTGACTTGCATAACTGAGCGGGTTCTAGGGCATAGTTTGGTATGTTAAACCCAAAAGTCACATAGAAATACAAGAATTATACTTTTGTTGGGAAACAGATTCCACGTTATTTCACCTCACCTTCAAAACAGAAATCCTTGTCTATAAAAACCACCACAAAGAAAAAAAATGCTTCCATTGTTATCAGCTAGCACTTTTTTTTTCGTGAAGCAAAGATGGCGTTTTAAAAATTGACATTGGTTAGCTAGAATGCCCTTCTATTTTCCCAAAAGTGTAGTTTCATTTATTCTAAGAAAGTATATTAGAGATGTAGGCAGGTGACTTAGAACAAGTAAAACAGATCAACTTAGCAACAGAACTAGTGGCACTAACTCCCTTCCCTTCCTTTGTACCACTGTGGCGAGCATCTACCACCACGTGCAGTGGGCACCTCCATGAAGCTCTCCACCTTTTTGCAGCCGCTCCATCTAGAGCACAGTTGCATCCAGCTTGTTCGTTAACATTTCTACTGAGCTTGTCTCTGTACAGCATACCTGGAGGTATAACAGTCTGGGAAGGCATTGCGCTGATTACCGGCTGCTCCAAAGGACTGGGCTGATAGACCGCGTCAACGGGGTTTATAGTGCTCTGAGATGAAAGAAAAGCACATTTTTTTCCTCAATTAAAAACAAACAAACAAGCATAGATAATAAGAACACTGTGAGCACAAGAAATGCTCAAATGCAAGACAGCAAATTCCTGAGAGAAGAAGCGAAACACAAATCAACAGCTGAGGACATGAGAAATACTTTCAAAACAGTAATAGTTTGATTCTTTGCACTAATTTTTATATACTAAACTGAATTTGCTACAAATTCGATTAGTCCTATAAAGAATTCTTATTTCAAGTTCTAGCTTCTGGTATTCCTTTCAATGTCCGCTAATAAATACTGCATGCAAAGAGCAGAAAGGTAAGACACAAATCATCTGGCAAAAATCAGGATAGGTAATCAGTAGTTTAAAGACATTTTTTTCAGAAATTAATTTGTCCAGACCATAATAAATCAACCCATGAATTAAATCAGGAATCATCAGCACATTTACAGCCAGGAAGCACCACTTTGTTGCCAAAATTCATCTGAATACAAGCTGACAGTTTTCAGAGCATCTCCAGTAAAGGACATTTTGATCTGCTCATGAACACGGGCACTTTGAGCAAAGCACCAACTCAACTCGTTATTCACTGACTTCAGGATGAGTTCTTGGCTTTTATGAAGCAAAGACCTCTCAGAAATCTGAACTGCAATGCCTTTTATCCAAACTGGCAAGATTTTGCCTTGCTTCACTGACTTTCTATTTTGTTACCATCTAAGCATTGTTTCTTTCTGTTCCAAGTAGGTTTACTTGCAACAACCAGAATTTGGATATTGTTCTGGGCTATTAATTGGATAAGAGGCATGTAAAACCCTTCTCCATACATCTTGCAATTAAAAAACATGGATCTACGTCAGAACTGTGAAGGTCTTTGCCTGCTTGTTAGATCTTGCTACCATGCTTCAAGTTAAAGGTATCAAGCCCAGCAAGCAATACAATACTGAGTTCTGCTTTAAACCAAAAAAATGGCAAAAAAAAAAGCTAGATGAGCTTTGCCTTTAATTTTAATCTGTATGCTTATTTCTATCCTCTTAGACTATTAAAACATTTAGAAGTTTCCAACTGCTCTTCCCTCCCTTCCGACTATGAATTTTGACGTGTATGCAGACTGAGGGAAATGGAGTCCTTTTAACCTTTTCCCCATCTTCCTACAACAGGCAGACTGCATTCTTGCCTCTTCTCCTGGATAACCACTATCTGGAACGTTAAAAACCAGTGAAGCTGTGAAGATTATTTTTTTAACAGCACAGAATTTCTTTCATATTAAAAACAAAATTACTGTTCCCTGGTTATCTTAAAAAATCTCCAGTCAGAAAAAGAGGCATAAAAATTGCTTTCTAAGTTCTTGTTGGTGTCACTTATTGGTATGCAAATAAATAACCCAGTGCATTTACTGTTACTCCACGGCATCCCAACACAAACCCAACCTCCCTTAGCCATTACTCCAACGGTTGTGCAATTACGCATGCAACACAGGCAGGTTCCTGTCCCACAAACTCCACAGTTCAAAATTATGATCCTGTTTTGAGAGCTGAGAGACTTAAGAACTGAGATAGTCCTACAATACACAGGCCACTACTGCTATCTCTATCTCCCCTAGTTTTCAGGGAAATTAATAACATATATGATATAGAACACTGGTGTGATTAAAAAAAAAAAAAATTGAAGTAACTTCATCTTTGACTTTATATATAGGATTGTAACCTTATTCTTAAATAATTCTCCACTCTGCAACACAAACTGGAGTTTCTCCTTAGATATTTTGGGGCATGCCTCCATGGTTTTGAAACAAATGAAGGCAGATCTAAAAGTATCATTCTCTGATTTTAATGACAATTTAAAAACAAGCACCCAGAAAGAGCAAGACTGTGATTCCACCATGGCATCAAACATTCCTGCCTCAGTTTAAAATGAAATCCTGACCTTTACACCCAAGCTGATGTTGATCTCAATAGCATCAAAATTTCAGCCTTCACAACCAGTGCTACATCAGCCAATACATTTTTTCAGCATAAGCCAGCCCACCGACAATTAGAATGGAGGCTAATCAAATTCAGACTATGCTGAGTTGTAGTATCTGTATGAAATTTCCGAGTTGCAGATCTTCTGTCCACACCATCCCTACCACAGGAAACTGCTGTAGCCAGACCTGCGTGACCTCTCTTCTCCAGGGCATGCAACAGAACCAGCTCTGGTACACAAAGACCTGAATTATGTGACACAGGGTAGCTGTGGATTTTACAACAAGCATCTTATCTGCATCTTTACTCCAAAGTTCACGTCAGAAAACCATACCAGTAAGCTGTATATAATGGAGAGACAAATAAAGCTCGGGAATTACTGTCAGCTGTAATGAAAACAAACCATAATTTTCAGTTATGTTTTACTGAACTGTTCTCCTATTAAAAGCATCTGAAATGTACTCAAGTGACAAATAGAGAACAAAGAAGAAGTCACATGTGACTGAAACCGAAGAGAACAGAAGTTACACTGAGAATGCAGAAGTTGGATTAAAGAAGAGACATGGCTTTGACAGAATAAAGCTGTGCCAAACGAGCAGCAGCACTGCAGAGAAGACAAACTACTTGAAGCACACAGATAGCTCATCTATTTCGTACATAAAGATATTCAGATGGAACACTGAACTATTTATATCCCAGTATTTCCTCTGTTTATATGGCAGATTTTTATCTAGGTGTTCAGTCATAATACTGCCATTTAAGACGCTCAGCATAAAACTGGTCATTACATTTTCTAGTGGCAAGGGTGTTAGCCAACCTCAGCAGCTAATGACTCGACAGTAATTTTAACGAGACACTTAAAGCAGTGTATTAGAGAAAGGAAGAAGTATGTTGTAAAATGAGTGGAAATTCAGGTCTCTGTTCACATGTTCTGCAGAAATAAAGGAAGATAAAGATTAGATTTAAACTTACTATAAGTCCATCTGCGTGCTTCTCCTCATTATTTTGGTCCTTAAGGAAAAAATGTTAAGAATATCAACATATCAATCTTGTATGACATCAGTTCTGTGCTACGTGAGTGCTCTAATAGCAAGCTTCTCTCAGGAATGTTTATATTTTCAGTCATTAAATGTTAGTGTTCCTCACCATGTGATACAGTAACTAAACTTAGAAGAAATAGCTCTATACATTATCACTGCACCTCTGTAGATGAGTGTTTTCTCAGGATCTGTTCAAACAAGCTCAAATAACTTTAAAAATATCCCTTCTACACTGCTGAATACAGTCACATTTTACAGTGTATGTCCCAAACAGTTGAGAGTCCCCCGAAACATGGTTAGAGCACCAGTGAGTCCCTGAAACCTGAAAGACACGACATTCTTGGCTTCTGAAGAACAACGATTAGCATAGAGAACAAGTTTTCAGAACCACTTTTTGCTTTCAGACAGCAAAAATGCCTTTATAAATAAAACGTTTTGAACTTCTGCTCTCCTACCTATTAGATTTTTAAACCTTTTTATATTATGTACAGTCTAGCATGTGGTTTTGTTTGTTTTTGCCTAGAAGCATATGCAGAGCAGGCAATGCATGGAATAAACTGTCATCAGGGAAAATCACACTAGCAACAGACAAATTAATACCAAACTACAGCTAGCACAGGTTTAACATTGTACCAGCGACAGCATTACATTTTAAATTTACTAAACACCAGGCCAAGTCTCTTCACTTCCGCTGTAAAGTTCATATTATTAGCCAGTTTATCAGTTCACAATTTTCCTTTCTGCAAACCTTATTTCCCCAGACTTCCAGTTGTGAAAGTTATAAAGAGGATCACGGGAAAAAATAATTAAAAAGCTGTAAATAGTATTAACAAATAAAGTTAGCATATACTTCAACACTTCATACACCTTTCCTTAAGCTTATACACTTGGCAAAAGGCTGCTTAAAGTTCACGTCTGCTAGTTGACACTTCTTAATCAAGGCTGCCCATGATAAAAAAAAAAAAAGATAAAATAAATGCTAAGGGCAATGAGTCCCATCGGGCTGTCAGCTTACAAATGAAGAAGGAAAACCACCAAAGTCCAAATATATTGACTTTTTCCGCCCAAACACACCAAGTTTCCATGTTATGCTATCACCTCTAAGTCCTGAGAAATGAGGATGAAGCAGCCTCATTTGCACTGCCACTCGCTGTCCTACCTCAGTGAGGTGGCATGACAATGAGGTACTGAGGGGAGGAACGCCAGGGGCAGGCAGGCAAAAGCGACCAGAGATTATAGAGTAAACAAGGGAAGGCAAAGATGTAAAGTTAAATATCTGAACTGTAAGAGCTACTTCGTAAAGCATGTAATCCATCCTTCTGTTGTACGACTGCAGCGTGCCAATTTGCTGAGACCACGACGTACACGTACAGGCGGGTAGCAGCGAGCCAGGCACCCGGAGCTGTCACACACCACACATGGGGCTCACACATGCCAACCACCGCGCGCACACCTCCGGCTCCGTGTGGCTGGATGGCTTTTTGGAACGTGAGAATGTTGTAATACATGCACGTGTGGTATTTGCTTCATTATTTTCAAAATGCTTTGGATCACCTCAAACACAAGTGGCATGATCACACCCTACATTTACCAGTGAGTTTAATGAAGATTTAACTGCCCAAATCCTAACACAGACCGCTTTCATCTGCGAAACAGCTCAGCTCAACACACAATAAGAAAACCTGTTTGTCTCAATGCACCAAAATAGTATATTCTGTATCAAAATAATCCAAATAACATATCACAGAATGGTTGAGGTTGGAAGGGACCTCTGGAGATCTTCTGGTCCAACCCCCAGCCCAGCAGGGTCACCCAGTGCATGTTGCACAGGATGGCAGCCAGGCGGGTTTTGAGCATCTCCAAAGAATACTCAATACAAGGGCATGAAAAAAAAAAGTAATTAATGAAGTCTGTCTCCTAATGAGAAATGCACTCTAGAAGTAAAAAGGCAGATGTACGTGTGCATGTGTTAATAATATTATTTAATTTCAGTAGTTAAAGTCAGCAACGATACTTGCCTAACAGATTTGGGAAAAAAATGACTTCCAGAATCTTAAAAGGTTAGATACTGGAGAACAGAAAGCTATCAGGGAGGCACAATACTTTTTTACATACATAAAACTTCATAGACATGCAACTAAAAGAACTGTTAGAGAAAGGAAAAAAAAAAACAATGTATTTTTAATTACCTATGGTGGTATGAAATCAGGTACTAACACAGGTAGGGGAGGGGAAAGGGGATGGGACAGAAATGCCAGGTAGTCATCAAGCATATTTGCCTAAGAGATAGACAGGAAGAAGATGAAGAGATGAAGCAGAAGACGTTATTAAAATAGCGGGAAGATTCATAGTGGGTAGTTTTTCACTATATGTGAATCAACTTTTCCAATTAGCTGTGTACATGTGTTTTCATTTAAACCACCTTATCTTCACTAGCTCATCAAGATCTTTAGTTATGATTATTCCTTAGCAAAAAAATAAAATAAAATAAAATTTACAAACCTGTCCATTTACACTGGTAATATTAAATCACTAGTACTGAAGGAAAAACTTCAAAGTTTGATTCAACGTTACAGAAATTGAGAGTTCTGGCATTTTTCTGAGACCCAGATTCTACCTATGTTTATGGCAGCTAGAACAGCAAAGCACTGAACCTGATCAAAAATGACTACAGTTGCCACTACAAGTCTAATTTTGTCCATTCTCAGCAAACCACCTAACCAACTTCAAAATTATATGCTTAGCATCAGTGCCAGAACAGCAAGTGTATTTGTTCTTAACTCACTAAACTTAGCCGTAACACATAGCAGAAGTGGGATTTGACATTCAATGGGTAAAAAAAAAAAGCTAACTCAGCCACTATTACCAGCTTTGATCGAGAATCTGAAACGGAGATTGTAACTTCGCTCTTTCAGTTCTGCTACTAATTGCACGGCAGACCTTTAAAAATAAGTGCAATATTTCACAGAAATTAAACCTTTCTGGAAATAATAACTATCAAGCGCATTTATGTAGAAGTAGCAAAAAATGAGCAAATCTTTTGTAACACACCGTTCGTCCATCCTTAATAGTGCAAGTCCCATATATCCATGTAAGAAAACCAGCATACTACCATCCACTCCGTCTCTAATTGACTCCTCCAAATCCCCAAAGAATGACACGTCATCTACCAGTTTCCTTATGGTAAAGCACTTCTAAATATACTCAGGACTACAGAACAGCGAATTATTAGGCACTGTCAAGGCTCCTCTTGCTGTTACTACTGTGAAAGATTCAGATGGCATCACCATACCTTACACATAGACTGGTCTAGCTCTAGAGTGATGTGGCACAAAACTATTTCCATGTACCCTACTACTTGTAAAGATATTTTTGGCTTTGTATAAACTAACGTACTTTTCCTTCAAAACTTAACCATCTTTTTAAGCTACTGATTTGAAATTTGAATTCCACAAAAATATGCAACGATATGTAATGACTTCTACCTCCAAAGGAACCTGATCCGGCAAGGTTCCAAATACTTCAGTTTTCACTAGCCTCCAAATTTTGCAAAAGTATATATGGTATCTAGAATGTCGATAAACAACAGTATTGTATTTGAAAGCTATGAAAAGATCAATCTAGAATGCAAAAAGAAGAACCTATACCTATTCCCGAATAAATCAGAATGTGTTCTAATAGTCTTAAATTCTCAAAAAGCATGTATTTTTGCAAAACACTGCCTTCCTTCACTCCTGACATATAAATTAGCATCTTTTAATTAACATATCCTAAATTCAGTACATAAAGCCCTGTAAGAGCAGAACTTGACCAAAAAAAAAAAAAAAAAAAAAAGAATTCTCACTAGAATTACAAAAGTTAACAAAATATTACAGTGAAAAGCCTAAGTACATTACCATTCTGCATTCTCAAACCATGCAACTTATTTCAAGAAATTCCAACATGGTGAAGAACTTCAGTCCTGTTAAAAACCTTGACAGACCAGTTCAGGTTAATAACATCACCACTTTCCCT
Organism: Oxyura jamaicensis; assembly: GCF_011077185.1. NCBI lineage: Eukaryota > Metazoa > Chordata > Aves > Anseriformes > Anatidae > Oxyura > Oxyura jamaicensis. The sequence continues at coordinate 25,555,786 of NC_048900.1, read as the reverse complement.
TTTCCTATTTATGCTAGTCACATCCTTAAATGAAACAAAGAGCAGCTAGTTCCATCAAGTTTAAATTCTGCTACCCTTACATTTGTTGAAGGTCTGACTTAGCCTGAAAACTGCAAAAGAAAGTTTCTATCTAATGGAAAAAAAAAAAAAGCTTCGTCATCACCACTACTGTCAACAGGAACACTGACACAACTGTCTTCTGTGGAACTCAGTATTTCGGACACTTTATTAAAGCAGTAGCAGAAATCAACGGATACCATTTTTTGGACATACGTCCTGGATCACAGAGGGTGCACTCTTAGATTTCAAATGTCAGAGGGAAAAAAAGTCCTCACACAGATTAATGCCGTATAATAAAAATTCAATATGATTTAAAGCATACTTACTTTAGCGATCTGTAGCAACACAATGCAGTGTTTTATTGATTCTACCATGCTCTAAGAAAACAAGAGAAAACAGGAAAACGTATTCAGCATGATATAATGTTTTGTATGTACTAGTATTTTAATTAGTTACATAGAATATTAATGGCAATATTTGGTGAACAGTGAACACTCACTTCCACAGAATCCCTGCTCTCCCTCCCTCCACCCCCCACTGAAGTTTCCAAAAGCCACATAGAACACAGGATGCCAGAGAGAAATAGAAGTCAGCTTCAAACTTTCAAAGACTATTTCAAGAAGGAAAATCCTGAGCAAGTGGTTGGTCTAATGCATTTATGCAGTACTAATTCCTTTAGTTTTAATTAGAGGTACCCCTCATTTACATACTTGACAAGTTCTCTCTGTAAGTTTTAGATAAGGGGGAAAGAGAACAAACTAGGATTAAGATAATGGGAATTCTACAGAAGACTAGACAATGTAAGTTTTGATACTTCACAGAAAATAACAGTCACAGGAGAACAGCAGAGTCCCTGAGAAAGAGCTGAACGTGTAGGGCAGAAGGGACAGAAAGTATGAAGAAGGAACACTGGAAAACATTAGCATCAGCATATAGAGAGATCTGGGATGACAAAATGGGGAAACAGAAAATAAAGGAATGAGCAAGAAAGTTTGTCTTCCTGAGAAAGAGAGTTGGCTGATGTGTTTCTGCAGCATGCTTCCTGAAAACCAAGGGCTCTACGCTGAATTAGCTTGGGCCATGCTGGTTGCATTTTGTCCATGCTGGGCACAAGTGACAGGACAGAGCCACAGCCATTACCTGTCCCAACGTCCTGGGTAAAGCAGCAAAGGTCTGGTTCACTGGTTCACAGTTCATCAGCACTCATAAGCTCTGCTGAATTCCAGCAGACTCCCAGAGAGCTGTCTGAGCCCATACAGCACTTCAGGGCAAGTACAAAAAAAGACTTGGCACTTTTTTTTTTTTCCCCCCCTGTGGGGATGATCAAACACTTCGAACAGGCTGCCCAGAGTGACTGCAGTCTGTCCTTGGAGTTATTCAAAACCCAGCTGGATGAAGTCCTGAGCAACCTGCTCTAGCTGTCCCTGCTCCAAGCATGAGGTTGAACTACAGGTCTTCAGGAGTTGCTTCCAGCCTGGGCTATTCTATGATTTTATGATTCTAAGATGCTAGACGTACATCTGCATACATCACCAGACCCAGGCTGCTGCTTTGATGTTACAATGCTGGTCCTAATATTGATTCCTAGAAACCAGAGCACACATTGGGATGGGGCTATACGGGAGCTAGCCTTGGTCTGATCTGAGAGCTGCCAAAAGAAATCAAAATCCAGTGGGGCCCACGTTGACCCTATACTGTGCTCCTTGAAATCCACATTGTCCAGAGATTTTCCCCTTGCCCTGGGTAATCCTTTCAGCATTACTTCAAGCAATGGACAGCTGAGGAAGGAAGATGAGACCCGCAATGGAAGATGACAGATAAATCAGTGCTGTGAGAGAGTTCAGAGGTATTCAAGAAAGAAACAGATCCTGTAAAAGACTCAACAGAAGTGGTAAGGCGAGAAAGATTTTTTTAAAAACCTACAATAGTATAGCAATAACAAACTTTAACTGGAGAGGAGGATACTGACTTGTCAGAACTCAAAGAAAATTAATTCAAGGCAAAGCGGTCGTTTTCCACAACAGTTACAGGAACAGGACATCCCTATCACTTATTGGACGTGAAGAAATACTGGGAAAGGATTGGAAGAGGCCTCGAGCAGACAAGTAGCTTTGAACTGCATAAGCCAAGCTGATGAGAAGGCCACCAGACATCAAACTTAGCAGCAAGTACAAGAGGAAAATCTTGCAAGAAGACCAGACCCAGTTCCAATAACATAGATACAGAAAAACATCTCAACACTCATTCCGAAGTAGATGTCTGAAAAAATGAACTGAAGGGATGGAACAAACCAGACAGAAGGACAGAAAGGAACCTTCTTTGAGCAAAGCATCCATGCTCTTCCTTGTAGACAATGACATCAAATAAAAAGTTTTCAAAGATCAGAAGGGGAAGCAAGTTTTCAGTGTTAATAGAGTTAAGAAGAGATCCATATCATGTGCCTCTTCTAAAGAGCGTATCTGTGATAAGGAGCGTCTTCTTATCAGAAGTTTCTGCTGGAAAAAATGTGAATTTATCAAAAGGTAAAGTTTCTCTTTCAGTTTCAAATTTCTATGGAACTAAGACACAAAGCTGAAATCTGACCAAAAGACAGACTGCTCACAAACAGTTTTCTGCCTGGAATTTGTGAAATTAAAGGATCTTTTACTCCAGCTCTGACTATGAAGTTTGAAAATTCTTCATCCTTCAAGAAAGCAAAATAAATACCAACTTCCTCTTGTACAGCTAACAAAAAATTCCACTTTTCTTTAACAAACTTTAGAATTTTCCATGAGAAAACAAGGTGACTTTTCAGAGTCTATGTAGTATTTAAAAAAATTAAGCAACTTACACTGGTGGTTTCTTTGAGGTTTTCAATTTTCTGTAAAAGAAAAATCCAAACAGTGTGGTTAAAGAAAGAATTTCCAGCATCTAGTTCGACCTAAATACTGTACAAATACTATATTTTTTATTAAACAAGGAAAAAAAAACAACATGATAAAGACTATTTCTATATATAGACATTATTTTCATTTTGTAATTGAAAAGACAGAGATCAAGCTGACAATTAAAGCTTGAAGACAACAAGGTTAGGAGTTTTGGAGCAGTGATGTTACACATTTACCCACTGAGGTTCACACCTTGCCTCTGCATAACATTAACAGTAACAAAAATGAATTTCAGTAGGAAGATTCCCTCTAACTACACTACTCTAATGCAGTGTACTGAAAGCAGCACAGTGCAACAGCCAGTTTACCATCATTCAAGTGCAGTAAGTACTGTTGAGCAGTTTAAAAAAATATCACAGAAAAATAACAGTGCACGCCGATTGATCGTTCTAAACCTACAGTTCATGCACCTGGAAACCTGCCTGCTTAACCTTATCTGGAACCACTGCTCATAAATATTTCCTGTGTGGAATTGCACTTCAGGCATGCAAAAGGCATCTGCATGCCTTTGTACACAAAGGCATGACTTATCTAAGAAGCATATGCATCCTGTTGATGTCTGTGTCTATCTGCTGAAGGCAAAATTAGTAAATTGGACTCAGCGTTTATCCTGTACTAATTCAATTACAGGACCCCTTTGTTTTGATTAATATGAATGTCTCATGTGACTTGAATCAGTCTTTATGATTCTTCAGTAATCAAAGTATGTAAAGGAGCTATTTCTCCCCACACAGCATTGCAAGCCAAATTCTACCCCACTAAGAGCAGCATGCATCTTATTTATTCTTGTAGATTCATAACCTCAGTTTCTGTGGATAAAAATGCGGTGACGGCTTCCCAGTCAATGCCTGGGGTAAAAAATCAGTTATACTCTGTTCCATACACTATTCATAAGGATGCTGTTGATTTCCTTCAACCTCTAGTCTATGATTAATTGGCAAGAGGTGGCCAAATAGCCACCTTTTCCTTTCCCACAGGAAGGCTGGACCATAGTCATCTAGGAAACTGCATCAAGCAGCAAAATATGCCAACAGCTACTAATTCCTTTATTATTTTTCCATGTCCATCTCCCAGTCCAAACTTTATGAACGTCTACTCAAAAAAAGCATTTGCAATGTAATGACAGCAGTTCAGTGAAGTTTGAGCCTTAGGGTGCCAAAATAGAATGGGTGATGTACCAAACACACAACTCTTGTCAGCTGAAAGACTAAACTGCTGAAATGAATCATTCAGGCTCAAGGCTTTATAGCCAACTGTAGGCAGACATCAGCAGCTTTGATTATTCTTTACCTTTTTTTTTTTTAATAATTCCTTACAATATTTACACACCAGGTAAATTAGTATCTTGTTCCCTTCACTGCTAACTGTTGAAAGTCTGGAAGCAATGACAGGCCATGCAATATCATTTGGTCACACTGCTTTCCTCCAGTCCATCTGTAATCTTCCCAAGAGCAGACTAATGAAGACATTGCTATTTTTACACACAGGTACAGACACAGTAACTTCTCTAAGGTCAGAAAGAAGATCTGAGATGGGGTAAAACTCAGGTCATCTGCTTACCAAGGCCTACCCACAAATTATGCAATCATATATTTTTTAGCACTACAGAAATGAAGTTTTTGTGAGGAGGCCAACCTAAATAGTAACATTATGCATTAATCCAATTTCTTTTTCCACATTTATGCCCAAGAGCTACGCTGCAAGAACATAACACATGGAACTGGAGCACTGTCTTCTTGATACGTGCACAAAATTACGAGAACAATGCAGGGAAGACAGACAAACTCAGTCCCTGTGAAGACCCTTCTAAAGGGCACCAGCCCTGTTCTTTAGGGCTAAGCAAGCAGTGATAAGGAAGTCTCTGTATTTTCATGAGCCAAGTGTTATTCCAGACCGGTGAAGCAAGCAGCCATAAAATGAAGTTCATGGAGTCTCTCCTCCTGTAAGATCTCACACAAACATGCTATAAACATGACACTAGGGAGAGAAAAACAAGCTACAAAACCACTCAAATTCAGCACGTTTACAAAAGCAGTTGGTTTGGAGGAGACAGCTGGGGAATACTCGTACCTCTTCTCAGTGATCGTACAGTACCCCACTGCTGTGTATGCACACTGCCACTATCCTGCAAAGTCTGTGCTTAGGCTCTCGTTTGTTTAAACTTGCATTAAACATAGATCTTTTAGAAAATACTTAATTGTAAGTAAAATCATAAACAGGTAAAAGAAGGAGTAAAAAAAATAGACAAAAATAAAAGCAAAAAAAAAAAACCACATTTGCTACTACGAGGTATCTCAACTTTCTGTTCAATATCCCTATTCTTTGAATACCAATTAAGACCAAGTGTAAATAAGACAGTTTCCCTAGTTTTAGGCAATAAATATACACCTTCTCAAATTAAATATCAATTTCCTGCAGAAATATGTTATTTTCTATATGTGTCCCTTGCAAAAATGAACCTCGGATAAGGAAAATAATTTTGTTCCAAATCAATTTACACTTGCAGAACACAGCCACAAGCTGCACGTAATCAAATTGCAGGCTGCCACTGAAAGTGCTCCATCTACTTACTGCTATTTGCACCTACCTCCTTGACATCTCATTTTTTATGAAGCCACTGGTGCTCCAATAGAAAACTAATTTTATTTCTTTGATCAAGATTTTTGCCTAATTCGATAACCATGTGGCTACAGAGAATTGCATCAGCCTGTCTGACTAAAAGAAGCGGCCGAATTGGGCAGAAGTGGGGAATTGCAACCTACATCTCTACGCTCAGCCTTGGATTGACTTCACAAAACCTACTCAATGTGAGCCAAAGAGCTTGATTGGGTTACGCTTCTCCCACAGTTTTCTCAAAGCCTTCACAATTCATCAAGTCTACATCTTCTTCCAAATCCAACAGATTACCATGCTTGAGAAAAAAATATCCAAGAGATCTTGATGCATCTCAAACACCTGTACCCCATCCTGTATCATCATCTTCAAAAGACAAAATATGTCTAATGTTCTGTCCAGTGCTCTTGCAAAAAACAAGAGCTCAGGTTTTCAATGCCCGGCCACGAACAGCTGCAGCAAACAGCACACCGCTATTTGGGAAACGCACACCACACAAATAATATCCAAATCTTGTTTCCTCAGATGAAAAGATGATGGGTTGGATGGCAGTATCCTGCAGGTTAGACCAGCCTTCAGCCTGACAGCTGAACCGTGTTTACATAAACAAACAGAAAAACTGCTAAATATGGTAGCAAAAAGCCTCTTAGCTGCCTCAGTCCAGGAAAAGACATGATCATAGAAGAGTTCTGCCAGGTCTCTTTCATTTTTAACAGAGTAAGTGGAATCTATAGTAATAGCAACACTGAAACATTTTAAACCCAGGGAAGCTGACCTCTTCTAAATCAGCCTGTTCCCTTCTCTACAAAGCCAACCTGTCTGTTCCATAGACACCTTGCAGAGACAAAGAAATCAGCACTACGTGCAGAAAGTCTCTACGGATTAGGCACACTGTCACAGGGAAAAAACAAAACAAAACTGCCTGATCTGCAAAGCAGCATCTGGAGAGAGGTCAAAATTGAAGGAGAATCCTTCCCAGTAAGAAGGACAGAAGGAAAAATACAGAACCTTTAAAGATCTTCTCTTTTGATCAGTTGTCTGGAGACTAAACACACTTACACAGAGAACGCCTGAACTTCAAAGCTGTTCTTCAAGGCTGTGCATACAACTGAAACCCAGAAAGACCTCTGGTTGTAAAGTCCCTCAGATGCCACGATAATGGATTAAACAAGATGCATAACACATGAAAGGTCACAGCCATTTTAAAGAAGTAAACTAGTCACAGAAAGGACCAAGCTTTTAAAAAATTAAACCAAACAACAAGAAAAAAATCAGCTTGTTTGCCACAAGCAAAATGGGGGGGGGAATAACTAAGATAAAATACTGCTACTTTATGATACTAAAATTACTATGTTTACTGAAAAAAAAAAAAACAAAAAAAAAAACCTCTCCAGCAATAAATCCTTCAAAAAGAAATTCTTCCTCCACACCACACAGATCAATGTACAAAAACTAGCACACAACTTTATGCCAAACCCACACTACCAAAGGTATGTGCTAACCTTTCTTAAGCACGATGATTGAATTCTGATGTACAGACGTGATTTTGAAATGGGAGGGGATACAAAAAAAATAAATGCGCACACCCCCAGACCAGTTAAGTGAATTACAACCTCACTAAAATGGTTATGCTCTCCAGGTAGCAAATTAAATTTTTGGGCATCCTCACCTAAGGTAAATGAAATCTGGTATTCTTAGACTTCCAACAGGTCGCATGCTTGTCACAGAACTGGACAGGATGCAGACATATGAAATACACAACTCCTGGTGCTAATTTTGTTTCCCCTTAGAACAGGTTTGCTATTCCTACAAACACATTCAACATTAATCCTTGAAAAAGGTTAAAAATAAATCTATGATTTTTTAAAAAACTTAAGTTAAAATGTGTTACAGTTGGACAACAGAGGAGAAATTGCTTCCTACAGACTGATATATTTTTTTAAAATGTTATAAGCGTAACACCTAGCATTACCAAAAAAATTCAGTTTGCCACCTACTCACAACACAGGTTATAATGTTATGTTATTCAAATTGCTTTTAGTGATTTTGACAACTTGAGGGATCTGAAAATAGACAAGAATATTTAAATATCTCGTCTAGTGATGCAAAAAAAAACAACACCTAGAGCAAGCAAAATAAGCAGTATTTAAGACAAAATGTACTTGCTTTTCTCTGTTCGTCATCTTTGCAGTTCTGTAGCTTTTCATCAAAGACCTGAAAACAAGAGATACCTGTGAAAATGCTGTTTTATTGCCATACACTATTAGCCAGAATCACTGAAATTTCAGAACAAAAGGCATTTAATAAAGTTATATGATTTCGGTTTTATGACTCAAAGCAGTTTTTGCTGAAAATTTCTTTACAGTATTCATAATGTAACAAGCTTGTAACTCATTTTGTACATCATGGCATCCTGCAAGAGACAAAGTCCCAGCTCCTGAGGCTAGTTCCCCACAGCGCAAGCTGTCGCGGTTCTACCACGGTTTCAACAAAAAGGTAACTCATCAGAACACATTGAATTGCCTTTCTTTTATTTCTGCAAAGATCTTTGTGACTTACAAAGTGCTTACCAAAAAAGCCTCGATCCTTATCAACACTTCCAGGAACCTTCTTACTCAGGTACATGATTCAAATCATTTCAGATTTGTAAGCCCTTCTTTAGAAAACGACTTCACAGCATTAGCTTTATTTATGTTATTAAAAGTGGAATATTACAAGCAGCTAAATAAAGTGAAGCAAATTCTTACTGGAAAACTTGCATATGTACTTAATACAGACTGAGCTGAAACAGCTTAAAATTGCTTTTGAGAGCGTGCTAAGGTGCACATACAAATAACCATTAACCATCAAGCTGTTCAAGGAAAAAATATGATAAAGGGTAACACTCAGAAGTTCATCATACCCACACCCTTGCTCAGAAAAGAGGCTGCACTTTTGAGTGATAAACTGGAGTTCTTCTCTCAATTGCCTGCCTACGATTTAGTTGCTTCATAGCTCCCCTTTCTCTTGAGGGCTCACTTCTTTTCTCTCTCCATGGTCTCTGAACATCCTCAAATTTGCTTTTCTTACCTTATTAATTAAATTCCTATACTCCCTCCCCCCAGTTGGCCTGAAACAAAATTTTAAGGCATTAGATTTAAGTACCTTCCTTCAGGGAGGCATGCTTCTGTCGTACACTCCTGCCAGATGGCCTTGGAAAAGGAGTTAAAGCTAATTCCCAAATCAAGTCTTTGCAGTTTGGCTTTGAATTTTGCTTGCACCTCTTTGCCCACCTCCATTTCTGTTGTTGCGTTCTCCCCCCCTCCACTCTCCTCTGCAACTGATTTTTTGCTGAATATCCCACATACAGTACTTGTCCATTGTATCGGGGGAAAAAAAAATCCAAACCAGCAGAATTAAAGAAATCCCACGAGCAATTTTAACCTGCTTAGTCATGGGAAAAAGTGTTCTAACCAGCAGCAAAAACTTTGTTTTTCTCAACAAGGTGAGTTCTGTGAGATATGACCTTATCATCCCTTACCTCCCCACCTACTCTTAAAATACACATACAAACTTCTACAGAATATTTTTTACTCAAGGACAAAGAACAGTTTTTCTATCACTGCTGCAACAAAGTGAAACTGTCTGCAACTGCAGTTGTATATTTCTTGACAAAACTTTCCTCAAGATGAATTCTAAAATGCTATGAGTAAGACAATTTGTTTAAAAATCAAAACTTACGTAATCTGACATTTCCATGCAGTTACATATACAAAAGAATGTTTCAGCCATTGTCATTCTATAAAATGAGTTTGATTCATTCTGATTTTCTAGCTCTATTTTAATAATACCAAGATCTACTCTAGGAGAAAGAGAATGCCATTTTCAGCTCATTCTGCTTTTAGCCTATTATAACTTTCAATTTTCTTATTCTACTGAAAATCTTTATTTCACAAGTAGTTAACACTTCATATAACATCCTAAGATATCAAGAAAGAGAAAATTCTAACATATTTTGACATATTGTAAAGGTATGTTTCCTCCAGCTCGCATTCAGCTCAGCCAGATCAGCCCTCTGCCTCCCATGTTTACCAGAGCACGTGCAAAGCATAAAACATGACTTTCTCCCTCTGTCGAGCTTCCTTTCGGGCAGACCTTGAAATCCACACTGACAAGCAGACTCACAATACAGCAAATGTACAACTCAGATAACTTACCTTTAATTGGTCTATCAAGATCTGTAAGTAAGCATCTGCCTCCGTAAGTTTCTTATCAAAATCATGAACAGTAGGAACAAATGCTGAATCGACACCCTGGAGAGAAAAACAAACAAATTTAAAAAATCAAATATATAATTAGAGTATTTTGGGGGGGAAAAAAAATGTAACAGCAATATGGTTTTGACTGCCAAGTGGCTGATAAAATGTTGCCTTGCCTGCAATGTATAAACACAGGCACACAGCTGAGCAGATTTGTCTTCTATTTGCAGCTAAATCAGTAACAGCATATTGCTGCACATTTTCAGTGTGGGTATAGTCACCACACAGCAGAGCATTTCATGACTTATAATTGGAAAAAAAAAATCTCCTTAAATTACACTAATTAAAGTTTATTTGGAAAATATAAAGGAGAATTCAGTTTTCTGAAGGCTGCCTTGTGACAAAACCATACCCAAGTACACGACTGGACTCCTCACACCTCAAACAGAACATTTGTAAATACAATATAGCTCATCTCAGAGCATGTCGGTGAAGAACTGTACAAAATAAACCTGTTCTTAAATACAGGATTGCCTTTAAACTGCAAAAAATTTGAACTGGTTACTTACTCCTGTCTGCCCTTGTCCCTTTAGAGCTGCAGAGATTTGCGTCTTCTGCACTGGGTTTGATTTATTACATTTCATTGCATAAATACCAACAAGGGCAAAATAGCATTGCCATGAGAATGTTTACTTCTCTGTTTTTTTACTTGTAAATTTACTTCCCTTTATAATGTAAAATTCAAAGCACACTTCTACAAATAACATGTTCCCCACATTTAAACTGATAAATGGAGTAAAGACCTGAACAAACTCCCACCGGGCTACCACATCTCTAATTACAGGAAAGAAAAGGGAGAGGATTCTTGAAATTGATTACTACTGGCTTCACACACCCTTGCTATGTAAACATATTTAACATTTACTTATATAATATTTTAAATGCAAATCAAACTTCTAAACAAGTATTAAAGCACTCCTGGCCTGTAAAATTGTACAATGCAAGTTCAACACAGGGGACAGAGGGAAAGATAAAGGATGACACTGATCTAAAATATGATGTATAACTTCAAGCTCTTAAGAAGCCATCAGCTGTGCAGTTTTGACTGATGAGAATCCCCTAGGTCTGAATATGTAAAGATCAAAGTGTATGGGAAAAACATTTCTATGGGGGAAGACAGGCAATTCATACCTGTAAAATTCCACATTACCATAAAATGTTTGACATTATCTGCTTTGTCAATGCAGATAATTTATTTTTGTTTCTGTATGATAATGGGCTGTCTTATTAATTGAGAGCTTTACTGACAGCTCTTCAGAAGCGGGAGCAGTTGCATGCAATAGAGGAATGACTTGCTCTTACTCAAGTTTGTCATGATGCATGCATATTATCGTGTACACCCTGAAATATAAAACCATATACTGACTTCAGAGGGTATTTATTCATTGCCATAGCTTAAGCTGTGCTACAGACGAACACCCAGATCTTGACAACAGTTCTACAGGAACATACCAATAAGTCTGTAAACGAGCATTAAAACCCAAAACCTTTACCCGGCACTATTCAGCCCATTCTGGACACATTTTAAAACATTGTTTGAAAAGTGGACAAGGAAAGAAGAAAATAAAGCAATCATTTTGACTACTCCAAGAAAAAAAGAGACATAAAAACACCCAGTAGTGTTGGACCTAATGGACAGGAGGGAGAGTTCTCCCAACCAGGAAACTTTGGACACTCCCCCTAACTTGTCAAATTTAAAACTCACAGAAACTAGAGCTAACACTGTATGAAATTGGTATTCCATTCCCTTGTTGAAGTAAGAATTGCCCGTACAGCTAGTAGGCTGCACCATTATATCAGCAAATGGTCTGGCATGCTCAGTTAAAAATTCCTGGAGGTAAAAAACCACATGAACTACACTGAAAGTTTCTGCTGAAGGTACTGAATGTAGCAACACAGCTTATGGTGCAATCTGCATCTTTCAGCCGTCAATCTTAGGCTATTATCATGCAACAATCTAGTATTTAAGTGGTGACTTAAAAATAAAATGCCATTCTTTAATTTCCACCTAACACTTAAGGAAAACCTGATTAAAAGATGAAGTGTTACAACTGAACAGGCATCTACATCAAATACAGAGTGAAAGCCATGTCCTAAAAAGTTCAATTAGAAAGTTAAAATTTCAGCCAACATAAAGAGACAGCCATAAAACTAAGCTGACAGCACAGAAGCGAACTACAAAAATTCGAAAAAAGTTATGGATATTTAAAGCTGCAGCATTTCACTAGTTTGCCCTTGACCTGTATAAAGATGACTGAGGTGAAATTTGCTAACCTACTGAGCAAATTTACTGCCTTTGTTATAGGAGATTAGGGTAATAATTTTAAGTCCTCACAGGGCTTAACATTCGAAGACAAAAGACAACTGGAAAGTTAAAAAAAAAAAAAAGATTAGCAATAGCACAGGACATGCTGTATAAATAATAAAAAAATCAGTATTTCAAACCCAACACTAATTTAGCAGCAGCAGGTACACAAACAACAGATTTGAATGGCATCCTATTTCTTTGCTACGTGGTCACCCAAAGACACAGTAGAGGAAAAAAAGGGGGCCCCTTCTCTTGCCTCCCCTCTCTCTTTCTTGTCTGGCACATAGGAAATGAGGCTTCAAGAGAAGTGGGTGAGCAGAGTCACCAGAATGGCATTTAACAGCTTGTTAAAGATGTAACATAGGACACTGCGTATCTGAACCAGCAATCTAGTTTTTATGAGAAACCTGCATTATATGCTGCTCACCTATCCATAAACTGACAGAAGGGCTACCTGTAAAGATCACAGAGCCTCCGCCTCACAGGGCAGAGTTCAAAACCCAGCTGGATGTGACCCTGGACAAGCTGGTCTAACTTAGGAGCTGGTGCTGGGTGAGAATGGGCTTGGACCAAGTCACTTCCAGTGGTCGGTCACTTCCAGCTGAAGTTACGCTGTGAGTAAGTAGCTTCAAATTACAAAAGGAAAAAGAAGAAACCCAAGGTGTTTCAGATCTTCAGAAATACAAATTCCTAATGGAAGTACTAATCCAAAGTAATATAACCTGTTTTTTCCATTGAATAACTATACCTGTCAATAGGTACACTTTATTTCCCTCAAATAACAACTACTCTGTGTTAATACAATCATTAAGAAATTAATAGTGGTATTACCAGATGAAGTACCTGCAAAAGCAGGAAAGTTAGAAACTTCTAGTTTGCCTGCCACCTCCCATAACAACACATTTGGTATTTCACTCCTCCCCATGAAGGATCCCATATATGAAAAGCAGCATGCAGAAAACATAAATCATTAAAATGGCATTCCTCCCCCTTATTTCCCCATCCCTCTCTGTGGTGGTTTTACCTTGCTAGGCAGCTGAACACCACAACCACTTGCTCACTCCCCCTCCTCAGATGAGGAGGGGAAGAAGTAAAGGAAAGAACAACTCACGGGTTGAGATAAGGATAATTTAATTAGAGAGAAAAAAATATTATTAAGGAAATATTATTATTAATTAAACAATTCAACTAAAGGGAGAAAAGGGAAGGGGGAAGAGGGAGGGGGAAGGGGAATAACAAAACAAAACAAGTAAAGGCTATGTGGAAGTGCAGAGGAAAGAAATTACTCTCTACTTCCCACAAATGAGCGATGCTTGACCACGTCCTTGAAGCAGGGCCTCAACGCACGTAGCCGGGGTTCGGGAAGAGGACAGACGTTTTCGCAACGAGAGCCCACCCCTCCCCTCTTCTTCCTTTTTCCACCTTTTATTGCTGAGTGGGACATCATATGGTATGGAATATCCCTTTGGTTGGTTTAGGTCAGCTGCCCTGGTGATGTTTCTCACTCACTTTTTTCCCACCCCCTAGGAGGGTTAGAGAGAGTCCTGATGCTGTGCCAGCACTGCTCAGCAGCAGACACAACACCAGTGTGATCCCACTGCTGTTCTAGCTACAAGTACAGAGCGCAGCACTGCATGGGCTGCTGCAGGTAAAGTTAACATCCCAGCCAGACCCAGTACACCCTCCTCCATTTTCTGAGATTTCCCCTTTAGGAGACACCAGAAGTTTAAACACTAGGCCACAGAGGGCTCTTTGTTTTGTTATTCCCTTGTAGGTAGGGAGGAGAAAGCGGGGCCCAGCAGTGCGCTGACCAACCCCCTTAACAGTCTGCAGTGGGACCAGCATGACACCCAGTAACACACGGCTATCCTAGCAATGGGTTTGCACACTGCTCTGGGATTAAGTAAAGAAATCTCATGCTAGGAGTCCTGCAGAGTAATTTCCTTCATAGACATCCCTTTTTGGGAGGGGGTAAACTGCAGGGCAATAGCAAAATATAAAACAATTAAAAGATAGACATGTTATGAGCCTTATTTTCCTTACAGAACTGCTAGCACTGAGGGATTTTATGTTGTTCCTGTGTCCTACAAATTAGAAGTCAGGCACACCACTAACACATTTGTATTCAAAATTTGTCCATGCCAAAAAGTAATTCCAGCCTAATCTAAGCTAGTTCTTTCAAATAGGATGGGATGAAAAAATGTCATCACCCTTTGAAGAAGGGCAACAGAAAAATTTGAATGTATTTCTCAAATAAACGTTCCAATAAGGACCTCTGTGGAAAACGAACTGCAGTGAAGGCAGGGAAACAAGGAAAAAGATGGAGGCAACAGCAAAGACTTGACAAGCATTGTCCTTCTGAAATAGCTTTACTGTGGGAAGGAAAGAGAAAGCTGTCCAGAGCAGGCTTTGTTATCTTTGTGAAGATATTTTTGCTATATTATTCATCTAATTAGGATTCCAAGTGCAACAACCAAGTTTGTGAAAGTCAGCTTAGAGAAGCAAGTGTTCTCAGTTCACTCTCAACACCCCACCAGAGATGTTTGCCCTGCCTACAGCATGGCTGACTTTGCAGAGGACACTGACTGCAACAACCACCAACACAAAACGGAAGACAGGACAGGGTAGCTAGTAAGCCACTCAGCAACGGTACTGTCTTGTCTTTTAGTTGTGACCACAACAACCACATTTTTTCCTCTGCTAGATTTTCAAGCTCTATTAAAAGCTCACAATATACCCATATTGAGTTCAAAACCAAACTTGCACGAGCTCTGGAAGGCCTATGAGCCTTCCAACTAGTCAGAATATTGTGCTTTAAAAAAAAAAAAAAAAAAAAAGGTTAGCAAAGACTTTATGAGGCTATAGATACTGTCCTATCTTATGGGTCAACATAAGGAGTTCAAAAAACAGAAGTATTTACATGCAGATACAAAACTGTCTTTAAAGCAGAAGTTGCAAGTCTAAAATACTTGTAACAAATACTACAACTGCTACATATATCCTAGAATCCCAGTAACGTACCTACTTCATTTTCTGGATGCAGAAAATTCAAATGCACTACTTTGCTTATTCAGTATCCTAACTTTTTTTTAGCAAAATTTGATAAAGGGCAGCATGTCTGTTAACTCTATGCCCTCCCACCAGGGCTTTAAACGTCTATGTTCAATATATTCCTAATCTAAAGAACACTGTTCTGAGTCTTCTGCAAGTATTCTTGACTCATACTAGAAACAGTGTTTGAAAGCCAATGAGTAACAAGATCATTTACTTATGAGAAATTCATAATAAAGTTTTATTCTATCTTTTATTTGTGTTTGCAGCTTTAAGAAGCTCATCACCCCAGACAGTGGTTAACAGGAGGCCAAGGGAACAGCTAGCAGCACCATTCCACCAGCACTTTGCACCAGAAGCACATTGGCTCCCCTGCTGTTTACTCCCCCCTTTACTCTGCTCTTTGGAGTCAGCACAAAGGTTTGCCCTGCCACAGAGTCAACTCAGCATGGAAACTAACCCGGGTTAAAACTGCACGAGGAAAGGGAGGGCAGCAGGAAAAGCAGTTTTAATTTGGGCCCGTTCTGACTCCAGTTCCCAATTCAGCCATTCCTGCTGCGCTGTCTCTTTCCCTCTTTTCCCGGCAGGACTGCTTCCAGCAGCAGCACCAACGACTGCCGGTGCAGCCATGGTCTAACTCTTAACATTTAAGCCACTGTATCACCCTTCACAGCAACCATCCCAGATCCACTTCGTAGCATATGCTTTTCTTACCTTACTATTTGCTACCTACCAAGTAAATTTCTTGATCAAATTATGGAGATGTCAAGCTACAGATATTTTTATTTATTTATTTTTAAGAAATGGCACACCTCTTTAACGGCAATCATGTCAGGTTCTTTGTCTCTTCCGAGAATTCACTGGCAAATCAGGAAGAGCCTGCAACAGCCTGCGGCAGTACCTCAAGGATTTACTTAAGTTTGGGTAGGAAAGCCTTTGTAGCCTGCAAATATTTCAACACTCTCTAATGTGGATTATTTCTGTCATTATCTAGTCAGAAAGCACAGAAGACATCTTATTTGTAGAATATGCAAGTTTCAGCTCTGTATTTTGACTTATTTACTTATTTTGAAGATCAAGTTGGAGTTGTCTTTCATGCAGTTCTCAACAGCCTCTTCAGCTGTCGCTTTCAGACACTTACCAAGATGCTCTAGCAGCACTGGAATGACAATGGGGAAAAGTACATCTCAGGACACAGGTTCTAAGGCAAGAATGAGCATGAAAGCTTGAGCTAACAGGAGAAGACAAAAAGAAATTTTAAAAAAAGGAAAGAAAGAAAAGGCTCACGCCTCCATCTCAGGGTGGGCATGACTCCTATGAACAGGATCCTAATGCTACCAAAGCGCCACTAGAACACATGGAGACATTCAGCCTTTTAGAATGCTTAAATTTATTCCATTTTTTTCCTGAATTCCTCGAAGGCATGAAAAGGGATTAGTTCCTGGTGGTTTTTAAGTAGATAGTTCTGGTGTTTCTTTAAGTAGGTCCATATTTTAACAGTGGTTCTGCACTCTTCAGCTCAAAAAAAGAGCTATGTTACTGTCATCCCAAGAGACACAAGTTATCTTTGAGCGGTTTTCACACGGGAGAACTCTGGAGCCAAAATGTGCATGTACCACTGGGGTGTGATTTGAAAGACAGAAGAGGAAAGCTACACATTTATACTAAAGAAGACCAGAAGTACTCCCTGCTTGAATGGGCGGCATCACTGGTTGACATAAATTCTGATGAGGAACAAAAGAAAATTTGAGATATGTTATCACCCACCTCCGCCCAGGCAAACAAGAAACCCAAGCCACAACACATCTTACACCATGCACACCCTACCCCTTATCCCTTGTGGGTGCAGGGCAACTGACGTGCTGCCACCACAAAGCCACCAACCTGGCAGTACCACACCAGTCTTGGGACAGGTACAGGGCAAAACGCTGCGGGGTTCAGCATGGTACTTCCAGCACTGTCACACCTTCTGCTGCTCAAGGACCATAGACAAAGCTAGTACCAGAAGAACTGAACATATCTAGCTTTCAATATCAGAACATGGGAAAACACAGCAAGCAGAACAACAGAATACAATTTCAAAATTCAGAA
This sequence comes from Oxyura jamaicensis, assembly GCF_011077185.1. NCBI lineage: Eukaryota > Metazoa > Chordata > Aves > Anseriformes > Anatidae > Oxyura > Oxyura jamaicensis. Next base: position 25,538,438 of record NC_048900.1, on the reverse strand, counting down.
AAAAATAGATTACAAGATTATCTGAAATGTTTCCTTCCCATTTTTGTTTCACCTGAATACAGTATTACTAACTGTCAGCCCTCTGGACGGCTGGGATCACTTTACTCATTTCTACACACTTAAGGCTCACTTCTTCCACAGTTCCTTGACCACAGTTAATTTTCACAAGCTTCTATTTTTATTTGTTTAATAAACACTTCCATTCTAGAGACCAACAAACAACACTAGGGCATTTAGGCAAAAATAAAGTTAGCAGGGCTAAATAGGAACAGAGAGCACCTGGCACCACTTCACCTCTCCACCTTGCATTAATTCCCTGCCCTTTGCAGATCTGGCTCACCCAGCACACCATTTCCCCAGGTTTCAGCACACTTCCCCACATCTAACCAATGCACGTTTGGTACTATGAAGAAAACAGCCTAACTTTCTGAACTCAAACACCAGACCGAGCATGTTTTGGTCTGCATGAAAAATCTGAAATTGCATAAAAACATGAACAAAGCCTCAGAAAACATGCATCATTCCAGAAAAAAAAAAAAAAAAAAAAAAAAAAAAGACGTAGATCTATTTGCGTGGTTCTGCATGACAGACATCCACGTTTCTGTTTGCAACACTGAAGAAAATACCCTTACAGGAATCATTTCTGTGACAGCCCTCAAAGCCCCGTAAGCCAATAATCCTCCCAAAGAACTCTTTTTGACTTTATCTTGCGAAGAGACAGCAGAAGACCAGCCAGAAGTGGCGTTTTGTTCAAGTGCTCACAGAAACAAGCACACTTGGACCCAACAGGCTCCGGTGCGCCGCTGAAAGCATCCGCAGAACCTCGTCGACGAGCCCCAGTCCCGACAGCAGAACCCCGTGGCCCCCCGAAGCCGGGAGCACGGCTCCAGGCCGAGCCCCGCTCCCCGGGGCTGTGCCCAGGGCAGGGCGGCGGCGAAGAGGCAGCGCCCGGCTCCCTGTCAGGAGGCTCCGAGCCCCCCGCGGGGAGGGGACGCGCCGCATGGCGGGCACCCGGCGCCTCCCGCTACTCACCCCGGCCATTCCTCCCCTGCGCCGAGCCGAGCCGAGCCGAGCGGGGCTGGCGGAGCGCCCGGCCCGGCAGCGCCGCCTCCGGCGGGGCGGGGAAGGGGCCCCCCAGGCCGCGGCCGCCCGGTGCCCGCATGACGGCCGGAGCGGCCGCCGGTTGGCTGCGGGGCGCGGAATGGCGGCCGCCGGCCTGAGGGAAGGCGCGGCGCGAGCAGGGCAGGGCGGGAACGGCCCGCTCGCCCCTCGCTGAGGCGTGCGGGTGCCGCAGTGCGGGGGGCTGGATAACGCCCCAGGCGTGTCCCCGCCGGCATTCCCGGCCCCAAAATGTCAGCGCCGCCGAGGGGAAAGGCCTCGGGGGTGCCCTGCAGGCGGCCATCCTGAGCGCAGCACGGGCTCGGCAGTGCTCGCCCCTCTGCACGTCCCACACCGCCTGAGGCACCAGCGCGGGGCCAAGGAATGAAACCTCTCTAAGTCACAAAAAGCTTTGCAAGGAGGCTTAAAGTATAGCCTCCTTTAATTCTTAAACCAGCGTGCGCTCTGCACCTCCTGTTAATGACGATGGCAAGCCCTGTAAATCCCTGAACTGGGGTGTAAGTGCACACTATTCCTGCTACTCCACAAACAAGTGCCTCAGAAACAAAAGTTTGCACGACTGGCACATTGAAGAGGTTCTTGAAAACAGATGGTGAACACAATACTGTGGTCCATGAGGCGTAACTCTCAGTGCTGAATATACTTAAGAGAGTTGAGGGTATTTTTTAATAGTCACTTACAGATTTTTAGTTATTCCCTCAAGTATTGCTAGGTAAATAACCTGTTTTGTTTTGAATCTCAATAAACCATGCTCATTTGAAGAATTCCTCGAACGGGAAAAGGTTACGTAATGGGAACAGTTCCATTATTAGCTGCAATCATGAAGTAGTGTCTGCCAATAAAACTACAATGATTTCTAGAGAGGGTGAAAATACACATTTTGACAAAACTAATAGTATGCTTTGTTGTTTCATTTCTGCAGTCTGTATCTCCAAGCCATTGTATGTTTTCTGCATGGAAAACAGCAAAATCTCCTTTTCTCTGCAAGCAGTGGATAGGGAAAGAGGCATCCCCTGGAAGGCAGCTCAGACCTTCTAAGTCAACGTGTTATCTTCTATATAGAGGGGGGTTATTCAGTTTGTGGCCAGCTACTATGTCCAGACAGAGAGATTACTTCTAAAGTATCTGTGATGTAACTAAGGATACAAAGCTGATTGCCAACTTGCATTTTTTATCCAGGGATCTGCTATCTACATGAAAATGTGCAGTGGTCTTTACTAAGTCAAAAAACATTGAAAACTACTGTTTAGCAGGAAATTAAAGTAAATTGACTGATAAATCACAAATACCTATGGTTGGATAGGAAAAATTCAGGCTTGCTCTCATTCTTTAGACTGGGTAAATTACATGTAAATCAGTCTTTATAAGCTTATTCTCTTTCTGTGATATTACGGATTTTAATATATGTTTATACATTGTCAACCTTTAAGGCACTTAATTCTCTTGCTGTACCCTTGAAACATACCAAACGTTTATTCAGTACAAATAATGAATAGCTCTTTCATATTTCTACACTGTCATCAGACAGCTTTGTGGTACAAACCAAGTATGAGAAAATTCCTTCCTGAAGTCTGGGTTTCTGTCCAGCACAAAAAAATAAAGGATTACTGAGTCTCATGGACATGCCCATGTATAGAACAGCACCAGGAACAGATCTTGGATAATTAATCCCAAGAATCATCCTCACTCCAACCATCCATTTTCAAAATCAGAAAACTACCAATATCCAGTTTACACCATGGCTTCAAATGCTAAGTACTATTTTTCTCATCCATAAAGAGGTCCAATGCTGCTGTCTCATTTTAATTTCAAAATTTAGATGGTGTACACACATGCAACAGGCTTCCAGATGTCTCATTATGCTTGACCACAAAAGGATTAACACTCAGTTTAACAAAGAAAAAAGAACTAAGTGTGTAACTATCAGTCTGGAACCAATTAAAATGTGAACTAATAAAGAGAAGTTTCATAATGACTTTTCATGATAGTAAGACAAGGAAACAGTAACAGAAAGACTAGAACCTAACCTCAGGTACCTATACTGATTTCTTACTACATCATATAGGCCATAAAACAACCAGAGGTTATACAAAGTGTAATTGATATTAGCAGTCATACCATTGTATTTTGTTGTTCTGAAAAGTAAAGTTAAAAAAGTTAAGAGTGAAAGTGAAACTTACCTGCAGCTGAAGGGTATGACGGAGAATGGTGTCCTCTAAAGCATGAATCCACTTCTCTCTCTCATCAGCATCTCGAGCTGAAAAAGTATTCAAAAGATACAGTTAAGTCATATTTATATACTAAAAGACATAAGCAAACACATCAGATATCCTCACTAAATATGGAAATAAAACCAAATTATTTATCTTAAGTCACTGATGACATAATTCCACAGTTTTCTTAATATCCTGTTTATTTTTCTGTGGTTACAGCTCCATAGCATCACTGTGTTGATCTACATTACTGGAGAGATGTTTGAAGTAATCATTTAGGCAAAACTCTTTTATGCTTTGGGAGAAATTTTATTTCTCCATATCATCAATACTCTCAGCTCCTGCTCAAATTAAGAATTCAGCATCTCAGTGCACTTTAGTGGGACTTTGCATGCTCAACACTTTTTTAAGCATGTTTTTTGACAGTTCCTTTTACAAATACATCTAAGGCTTGTCAATCAAAGAGAAAAAAAAAAAAGATATGCTTATAAAGAATGACAGAACCACACAGGCCCCCAGAATAAAAGTACTGTGTTAGTGTATCACTAACATTAGGAGTGTGTTTCTTCAGTTTCATTGTTACAATGGAGGAAACGCTGTTTGTTAAATAAAGAAAAATATTGTAAACAGAGCTAGGTGCATGCTTTTCTGCTCAATATACATGTAATATAATTTAAATAAAAATGTAAGAGTGTCAGAAACGTAAGAACAGCTCTGCATTTTTGCTATTTCAGTGATTATTTGTCCCTTGTCCATCTTCAAGGACATACATGGGAAGAGCTTGCACAGACATTTCCTCACTTAATTCATTAGTTCATTTTTCATATTTTCCTAGTTACAAGAAGCTGTTCAATCTGTAATAAATTACCCTTTAATTCTATGTCAGTGTGGACACAGTAACTTCAAACAATGAAGCGCAAAGAACAATTTGAAGTATCATATATATATATATACAGACTTGTGTAAATACAGACATGACACCTTTACTTCACTACTCTGAAAAGAGCTCCTTGCTGTGCTGGAGGTGTTTAAAAAAAAACAGACGAGGAGACAGAGTCAGCAGACTCCAGGTGCATTAGAAGAATCCAAAGGCATTATGTAGACTAGATAAATTGTCCATATGCAGGAATAGAATAGTTACTGACAATTGTTTCTAGTTCCTCATGCAAGTGGAAAATGTTTAAAAGAAACAGGAAGTCTGCTAAAAGCAAGGAAAAGTTAAGTGGGCTAGCACCTATTATAAACTTGAGAACTAAGATTCCTATCTGGCTTATTTGTTATGAAGCTCAGAAAAAATATCCCTAAGTTTTTATACTGAAATGTACTATCCAGCCTCAAAAAGCCTTGTTTTCAGTGTCCCCATTCTCATCCTTATGTTTCCATTGCTTTTAATCTACAGCTCAAAACCACCCAATACTCAAAACCACCACAGATCTTCCAAATATCTAAAATAAACCTTAAGTAAAATATTTATTCCTTTTTCCAATATCCAATCCTATAAAGGGTATTTCACTGGCCATTGGAAAGGATGAGGAAAGGAAAATCCACAGAAGAAACTATCTCCTATACCCTCCGCCCTTTGGGAGGGGGTAGCCATAGGGTTTTCTAAAACTCTCTCTCTCTCAAAAAAAAAAAAAAAAAAAAAAAAAAAAAAAAAAAAAAAAAAAAAAACTAACTTAAAATCAAGATAAATATACTTCTTCATTTATTTTAGAATATAGACAAAAATAATGTCAATTAACAAAAGCATCAGGAAAGGATTGACAATTTATGTGTTGTGAGAAATACATACCAATGTCTTTTTAACACAGACACTTGCTCCAAATCTAACTGATAATGTCGCCTCACGAAGCAGTGAGGCAAAATCTTCACTATGTGCAGGGTAAAGATAAAAGCCTACTTTAAAATCTAGCTCTTTTTTTTTTTTAATTGTATTTTTCCTGACTTAACAAATCAATCCCTATTCATTGTTCTTTCAAAATAGCAAAGCGTGACCATTTGCCACAGGTGTTCTGGTAATGATACCATTAACTAACACAAATAAAAAGCCCACACAGAAGGGAACTTGACTACACAAAGTGCTCTCACATGTACAAAGGAAATTTGAAGGAAGAAGTTAGGGTAATTAAGTATTACTCGGAACGCAACGTAAATAACCTTCCTGCAGAAACTGCAGCAAATACCAAAGAGCTGGACTTTGCTGTTCGGAGTACTCTAAAAAGCTCTGCAGTAACTTCTAACGTACAGGGATTCATTCACCCTGCTAGTTCTCTGCTTTAACTGAAAAGTGGAAGTAGCCGCCGAGGTGTGGTTTGTAATGCAGCAGAACTGGACAGGATGGACAGAAGGCTTTGAATTCTTAACAGTTGACTGCCAAACACATTTTTCACTGTGCAAAGTATGGTTTTTCTTTTCACTTAGGTACTCACAAACATCCTGTTCCTTTTTACATAGAATAGCTTGCACCTTAATTTCAGAATCAGGTACATTTTCCTCTGACATGAATTGGAATCTTTATTAGCCTTTTTGGTTCTGCTTAGCAAGAGCAGACCCCTTTGCCTAATCCTGCCAGACACCTTAATCAAGTTTATGCTTCTTACACCAGTCACCATTGGGCTGTGAACATACAGGGTTGCCTGTGGCATTCATGCGTCCGTACTCCAAGCGTTCATAACTTTTCAAATGTGTGCTCAAAGTGGCAGTGGTTAACGCAGTTCAGTTCGTATAAGGTTGCTTGGGTTTGTTTTCCTTGTTTATTGAGTTCTTACTTAATCATCTCCCAGTCCCAAAGAACATCCTATTAGGGAACTGTGGTACAAGTCATTGGGCCAGGCTAGTACGTAACTCACGCGATACAAAAATCCTGTGTTCAAGCCTTTCTGCCTGTGCTTATTTAAACTAAGAAAGGAACAATTAAGCTGCAGACCAGTGAATTAATCTTTGTGTTGCAGCAGACTTCCTATGACCTTCCAGACTGCCAGCAAAAGGAGGTCGCTGTGTTAGTTAAATACTAATCTCAATGTACAGCGGCCCGTTAATAAAGGTTATCACATTAAGCCTTGTATATGTAGCGACGCACCAACAGAAGCGAAAGGCTACAGCAACAGGGAAGACCTAGAAACCAACTGATCAGTACAGTTCAAAAACAAAAGTGACTTTCCCATGCTCATAAATAAGCTAAACTTTAGGAACCTCTATTCCTATTACAGCCCTTTTTAATAAAATCTGTCTTTGCCAGAAGCAAAGGGAAATACAGCTTGCTTTCTTCAGCAGAAGGAAAAAAAGCAAGCTATATTTTTTCCTCATATAATAGAAATGGCAAATCTATAGCACAGAATGGTCAATCTATAGGTAAAACACATGAATCTCATCAACCTTGCTACTAAGACAAAGCTTTGGCCACTATAAATCCAGTAATGCTGCCATGAGAAGACTGCTTACGGCGCATAAACACAGCATTGTAACCTTTTAAGCATCCTCTCTTCAGAACAAGTTTAACTTTCAGACCATCTATCACCACCAGCAGGTCCTTCTGGCTCTCCTCCATACACTCTTTTAAGAAAATCATGGAGAAAAACAGTAGGATGCAGTTTTTAGTAAAGCAAGCTGCAAGAGAAGTTATATTAAATCTCATCAAAATGGCTGCTGGGAGATTAGGTGCAAGTAAAAGCTCCCTAATGGTAAAAGCAATTTAGAACTGAACGGCTGCCAAAAGATCACTGATGAAAAAAAAAATCAATGGGAACATTCAAAAAAGAGATTAGCCAACATACTCAGAAACAATTTATGGGAAAAATCTGCGCACAATGGTCAGAGATCATTATCCACCTATCTGGAGGGAAAGCTACATAGCCAATGCAGCTCTGGTTAACTTGGGGCAAAGAAAATGCTCCAGTTACCTTTACAGCTAAAGGTCTGCGTTGCACACTGCCTGGTACTCACTCTGCATCAGCAAGTGCTGGAGGCTTTCTTCAGCAGGTAGGGGACAAGAACGCCTTCCTCAGTAGTCCTATGTTCGGTCCCAAGGGCCCCAAAATCAGTCCAACCTTCTCCACGATTTGATCAGGCTCCATTTTAAAGGCAGTACCACCCCCTCATCCTCTGGAATTCTTATGGGAAAACTACTCCAGAATTTCTTTCTGCCAGTATGTTTGGGATAAGGCAATTACCATCAGGACCACAGAATTTCACTAATACCTGTGCTTTTTTAGAAGTAGAAGAACAGCGCCTGCTCCCTCCTAACAAACAACTCCAACAAAGGGGAGGGTAGGGCGCACGGGACAAACCCTAAATACTTTTTCCTAAGCTGATTCTAGCTAGACTAACAGTTACAAAAGCCAAACAGGAACCACAGACATTTGTGTGGGAATTATCTGGCATTTAAAAACCACAGAGGTGTTACTTCGGCTGCTTATAGGTGTTTCAAATGCTTCTACAACAAAGGAGGAAAAGCAATCAAATATAGGAGCCCACTACACAAATATTCACTGTGGTCTTAGTCTGGTGAGTTAATGCAGTGGTTACCTTACCACCCAAAATTTAAATTGCACTGGGGTGCCAACTGTCCATGGAAATCTAAGTCTGTCTGCAGTTTAGAGAACAAAAACAGTCTCTGTGCTTTTCTCTATTTTAAATTCTAGAATCACCACCTCAGTTTTTCCTGACTTGCCAGTGAACATTTGCACAGTAATCCAGTCAGACCTATATAATCCAGTCAGACCACTGCTGGATGTAAGAGGGAGGAATCACTGATTGCTGAAACACTGCAAATTTACCATGATTATGCCAGTTAAGCTACTGCTACATTTTCCTAGAAGAACTAGTGTTTATGAAAGAGATTGCAACTTGTTCCCATATGCTTTGCATCTATAGCACATCCTTTGAAAGCTACCAGAATAATTTCCTGTGACATCTCAGGCATGCCAGAGACAACCACTGGGTACTTAAAACAATCCCAGTCCTATTTATGGCCAATACAAAAAGCACACTTAACCAGTATGCAACTGCATCACAGCAAGATTAAATATAACAATATTTGTACGGGCTGTATTTTTGTGATGTCTGGTTGAGCTTATTTGAAAGGTATTTTAACATCATTTTATATTTAATATGTATATATACATATATATATATATATACATATATACTCTTTCATGGATGAGGTACCAAGAAAGAAAAGCAATTATTTTAAGGAGAAAATTACAGAATAGAGAAAGTACTAAAGACAAGAATTATGGTTTCTACTGAAGGATTTCTATCACTCAGAAAAAGGATGTCTTACAAGCCCTCAAATAGGCTCTCACTTCTGAATTTCCCAAACTGCCCAGTCAGATATGACAAGGATTTTAAAAGGTTCTATTTTATGAGGATAAGGAGGCAGATGAAATGTCACTACAGGAAATGCCCTCAGCCTCTATTAATTCCCCAAATACAGAATAATTTTGTACTTTAGAGTTCCTATACTATTTCCTTTGTTGTGAAGAGATTCTATGCGTTTATATAATGAATAACAAATGTTAAAGTACAGCATGAAGCATTATTTTTTCCAGCCTAAGCTTGATAGCATCTAAAGATCAGATATAAACAAGTCTGACAACTCTCCACAATACAGCATTTACCGCTAGCATTTCTAGGTCATGCAGAGCAGTGCTTGGAACACGGAATACACAAAACACCACCTCAGGATTGCCATGCTGATGCTTTTTTTTTTTTTTTTTTTTTTTTTCTTTCTCTGTGTGTCTACATGGGCATCAGGATGAAAGAAAAGTCTCGAGAATTAGTTAAAAAAATCACTAGATTACTTATAAATACACCATCGTGTCTCAAAGTGAAATGCGTGGTTTATTTTCATTCACTGTGACCTACTTACAGGCAGAACTCAGTCAAAAAAAAGCCTATTACACCCACAGAGTCAATAGTCAATTATGCAGTCTTTATTCAGACAAACTTCCACTGATTTTTATGCAAAATTCCTGTAGTTTTGCACCCAAGTTCAGAAGTAATGTGGTATCTTTACACACAAATGTGTAATTTCCCAGATGACAGAGGTGAAATTCTGATTGTGCTGAGATCCATGGGATTTCTGCCACCAATCTCAATGGAGAGATTTTATCAGTAGCACCCAATTAGGTGGAAAAGTCACACTTCATAGACAACGTCAAAGCTGTGGTAAAAGAAACAGTTTTTTAAAGTTATTATAGGTTATTTAAACCATGGTAAAACATGAGATGATGCAGGGTTCCATACAAACCTACCAAAACACCGTCATCTCATTGCTTACACGCTCCCTTCTACCATGCAGTTCCCACACCTGTAGGTAGGTTGAACACAGTCTCAGTACCTTAGGCCCTCTGTATAATTCTGGGGTTGTCACAACTGCCTTTCCCCTTCTACTAATCTTCCTCCTGATGCCATTCTCACCCACACATACAAACCAACCCTGGTTTTGGTCTGCAGGCGTTTGTCTCAGCTCTTCTCCCTCTGCCTACTGAGGGCTCCAGGGCAGTCTCAAGAAACAGAAGCCTCACCTTGTCCAAAGAAAAAGCACCAAATGGCGTCCTGTGTACAATGCACTAGTAACATTTACCTGTGATCTTGAGAAATCAACTCAACTGCTGTTTCACTGCTACCTGGTTATCAGCTTCTCCATTGCCTCTTAGGCACAATACACCTGCCACTTGAATCCTTCACATTTCTAAAAACTGCCTGCCCCCCAATCTAGTTCATACCATCAGCGAAAATGAAGTGGGCATGGATACTTGAGAAATAACAAGTATCAGGGTTCCTCCTCCTTTTTTTTTTTTATTTTTTTATTTTTATTTTTTTTTATTTTTGCAATATTTTGCTGCAGGTCGCCAGAAAATAGTTTTCAACAGTAGACCGCTGTAATAGAGGATGCTGCAGGTGCAAGAAGGAACTGCAAGAAACAGTAAAAGCACAACCATGCATCATTCCCTGCATTCTCATCATGAGTTCTGACTACTGCAAATGGCAGTACAAGAATTTAGTAGGAAAAAGCAGGTAGACTGAATAGAGGGGATGACAGAAAAAAAAATCATGCTGCAGAAGATAAACGTAGTTTTAGTTCTCAGAGGAATTTCTGCAGTTTTGCCGAAGAGGAGAGGATCATTTCAGCCCCAGCACTTTGTGCAGCACAGACCCTGTCAGAAGATACATTGGGTTATGAGAAGGGAGGACACAGATAACACAGCTCTGCTCTAAATGTTTGAAGAGACAAGGCTGGAAATTTTGATCTTACATAGTTGCTCATTTTCCTGTCCAATATATTAGCATTGTTGAGCATAGCATAAAGAGGAATTCACTGTTTCAGCATCACCAGAACCCCAAAATCCCAGAAAAATTGTAGGTTGGGACAAATGATACAGTCACAGTGGTTATAAAAATCTTTGAGGTAACCTGCACAGACCAAGATTTTATACCAAAATCTCTAATCAGGCATTTTTCCATAGTGTATAAAATTAAAAAAAGCTTTCAAGACCTTTTGGGGAAAAGAATGCAATTCATGAATTGTTATTTAAATTGGGTGATCTGATAGATTTATGTGCATCATTATACCACAGGGTCTAAGTCATTTATTTGGTGGACAAGAGTAAAGTTTCAAATACTGACCATTTCCCCAAGTAGTAGTAAAAGACAGATCTAAAGGATTACACTTAATTTTGTTACTTAATACAAACACAATCTCAAATTATGATCCTTCACAGCAATTAAGGCCTTTCTTGGCCTTACAATCCTTAACAAAAGCTGTATCCCACATTAACAAAAAATCCCTGCTTTTACAGTGCTAGGACAACCTCTTGCTGTGCGTATTTCCGTCTTTTCTCAGATGGGATGGTAGGCACTCACAAAATAAGCTAGAAAGTGGGGCAGGATGGCGAAGAAGAAGTCTACCTTTGCCAGCTGACAGCACTCCCGTAATAGGAAAACAAGCTGCACTGCAACATTCATGCTTCCTCTCTCAGATATTTTTGCGGCAGGAATAGGAGAAGAAAGACAAAAGCTAAAGCAAAATCATCTCAGATCAATGCACTGGACCACCTCCAATCTTCCAATCCTTTATTACACAAAGCAGTGGAGACAAGACTGACTTGCCTTCCAAGGAGCTGTGCTATGAAAAAAAAGAGCTGAGTTTTCAGGTAGGAGTTTAAAAATCTGAATTCTTCTTTCTGCAAGCAATGTATGCATAGTGAAATACTTCCCTACAAACAAAAGCCTTTATTGTTTCAGGTCAGACAGCAATTCAAATATCAACAACTCCCTTGCCAAATGATCCTGAACATCATGTTCCCACCCTTGAATTCAAGTCATGAGCATCCTTGTGAGCAGGAAGAGCAGCTAAGTGATATGGAGGATAGAAGAAGTTGCTTTCCAGATGGGAAGAGCTTATAAATATGTGACAAAATGAAGATGTTAAAAGGAAAAAAAAAAAAAAAAAAAAAAAAAAACAGAAAGAGAAAACAGCATTTGAAGGTTATGGAACTTTTAGAACAGGGACCTGCACTACAGCAGAAAAAAATATATTACCAAGAAGGAGCTTCCTGACAGGAAGGTGCATTAGACATCATCCCAAATGTCTTCAGCAACTTGAACGGATTTTCACATCTAATCTGAACAAACCCATGAGGGAATGCTTTGAGATGTCCTTTATTCTGAAGTCTTAGAGTGAAGACATGAGACTGGATATGCAGTATGACCACACAACCAGGAGATTAAATAAATTACTTTTAAATATATTTTAATATTTCTGGGGATATTCTGCCCCTCACTACCCCCCCTCCACAGTGAGCAGGTATCTATATTGCACCATCTAACAACAAAATAAAGGGAAAAAATCTGCTAGGCTGTCTGGCAGAGCCCAAATTAAGCTGATGGTAAAATCAAAATATACTGCATGTTTTATAGCTCATATTTATTCAATTCACTTCCTTTCTTTATACTCAGATGTTAAGTGTACAGATACCATTTGATATATGTGCAAGGCATCATTCAATACCTGTGTTTTCTTCTTAAAAAGAACTTCTCAACTTTTACTAATGCTCAATATAGACACACCACTAGGAAGCATAGTTGCAAACAGAATAGAGGGAGCTTGTCACAAGCAGCTACAAAATATAAACTACGCACTGGAAAGACTGAGTTTCCCAAGATTCAGTGAGAGACAAATCTTAGTGGGAGATGCTGGAGGTTTAGTGCTTCAGAAATGCACTTATACATATATGGAAATAACATCCCTGTGACAAATTATTCAGGCATCTTTAAATGACTTATTTGCCCTTCATCTCACTATTTAAATCTCGAGTGTTAGACAGATGCGCAAGTTTGAGCAACTGCTCATAAGAAACAATTAACCCAGTATGAAGCTTCTCCTACATTTCCTTCAAATTCTATCACTGCTTGTCAGCAAGATTTCACTAAGGTCAAAGAATATTCAAGTCTTTGCCAATCAGTACTTAAAAGTCTGAGTATACAGAAACATTTTTCCTCTGAAGCCTGAAAGAGAAATCGCTCCACTGCAGATGGGACCCTAACTCACAGACAGGTCAGCAGATCTTGGTACTTTTAAAGTTCTGTCATTTTCCCAACTAGGCTCCAGGTTGTCTGGACCACTGTCTGTCTTTGAAAATGAAAGACAGTGATGAGAAGGAAGATACTGTATTTTTTTTAAAAAGTTGCTGTTTCTGAAGCACTCCTCTTGTACAAGTCTTCTTTTATAAAGGTTGAATATATTTATAGCTATGACTATCTCACAGAACAAAAGTTGTATCTGAATCATGTACAGAAAACTGTTAGAAATTGTTAGGAATACTGTACATATTCTGGGAATCTATTCTATATACCCTTCGTAGTCTCAGATTACATTCAGTAGTATTTACATATATATCCATTCCCTATTTATGACTGATAGTCACCTATAGTTCACATAAATCAAAGCCTGCAGAATACTGAGTGAACTTAATGTAATGAACAAACACTGCATGAGGCATACAGCTCACATTTACAGTGACCTTAAGAACTACAATATAGGTCCCTAGAACTGTTTCATACTGAAATACCCCAGCAGTAATATTTTACCTATCATTTTACATTTTCTCTTTACAGCCATATATATTAATATTGTGCTTGCATCATTAGTAAAATTTGCTGGGTGTCAGGAATGTCATCTTCATAACATACTAACAGAAAAAGCGTAATACATAAAATACTGTACAAGATCTTAGTTCTATATTAAAGAAGCATACATGAATCCTGACCTGATACAAAATGCACACAAATTGAGATTATAAAGCATACGAGGTTATGTGACAAAATTGGTGTTCAAAAATTAGCAATATAATTTAGAGCAAAACACGTATACCAAATACGATCAGTCTTCTTTTAAGGCATCTGGCTAACAAAAAGAGAACATAGCACGTAAGAGATCACTGCAAATAAGAGCTATGTTACAGAAGGTATTTCCTAGTAACTACAGATGAGATTTCTAGATTTACCTGTTTCAAGTTCTCAAATATTCAGCAGTATTTAGCTTCATTGTACTGAAAGACTGCCAAAGTACTGCATTCCATTACTGCATTAGCAATTAGCTTGCATTTTATCTGTTACCCTTTGGAACAGTAGATTTAATATTACTGTCAGCTCAGCATTATGAAGGTATGTTTACAAGGCTTAATGCAGTGAAAAGCCAGAGTACAGCAGCAGCATTTAGGCAGAACTGTAGCACAAGGAATACAGATGCTAGTGACAACATGGTGAACAATTAGTATTTATCATTAGAAATATTCACACAAACACACCAGCATTAACAGTAACTCCCCTTTCCAAATCACCAATTTTAAAAATATGTACAATACAAAATAGGCTACAGAATTATTCCAGTTGATCAAAATTAATCAGACTGCTTACATGCAAATGTGCTTCTTGGATATTTACAGATTCCAGCTCTATTAAATTATTTAGCTACTACATTTTAGAGGAAAAGCAAAACGACTAACAAATGTTACTTAAAAATTATTTTAACCCAACTTCCCTAGGATTTTCACATTAGGAAAAGATAAATTATGTACATAATATTATCACAGTATTTTATCCTACTGCTGCAGATAAAACAATTTAAGGAGTACATAACAATGATAATAGTACCTTACCCTTTCTACCGGTGAACCATAGCATGCAATGACGAAACATAGCAGTGGCAGATGGCATTGGTGTTAGTAAATGTGAATAAAACGATAATACCAGAGAAATGGTGACTGGCAGACAAGACACAGAAATGTAGATGAAATGAATGCAAGCTGGTAAATCTTGAAGCAAAGCTCCACCTTTAAGCCAAATGTTGCCTCTAGTCTCCTCATAATTGAGCATTAAGTTCTATTTGGATACAAATTGCAACCTTCAGACCAGTCTTGATTCTCTTCATACAGAAATGCATAATTGTATCTTGATAACGAAGATCAGAAACGTTTTGTAAGCGAAACCCATAATCAGAAGCCAATTACTTTTTCCCCTTGAGTCAATTATTCTTTACATTTTAAATCTCCAAATCCTGCCAGAACTACAGTCTCTTTCTAGCACATATGTATCCACTGCAGATGCAAATCCCTTCCTAACCTGCAGCACCCCTGGATCCAGAATGTTCTCAGTGTTCTCATTCATGCTGTTCTGTTGCCAAACATTTAAAATCATCCATCAAATACAAGTGGAATCTATTATAAGGAAAAAAAAAAAATCTCTTCTTTCAGCTCACCCTGAAAATGGAAGGTTTTCTGATCAACAGTTATTGTGAAGGTGCTGTCGTCCTCATCGTCTATACCAATCACAGCTCCCTGTGAAACAAAGAACAAAATCCTGATAAGGCAAGCAGTGACATCAGCAGCATACACTCTATCACTACACCACCGGAATTTAAAAAGCATTGACAAATTAGAAGCACACTGAATACAGTAAAAGCAGGAAGATCCTGTTTAATCATGGGATGTAAGTCAGTTCTTTAATAGAATACATTTTTAGTTGCAGAAAAAAAAAAAAAAAAATTATTATTATTATTATTTGGAAAACTATGATTTTCTGGGTGGTAATATGAATCTTTTACCTTTGTAACAGAGAGGGTTTTATGCTACAGCATCATTATAGTAAACAGTGTTCTATTATTCTCTACTACTTATATTTTCAACTTATATTTTAAAGAAAAGTGGGAAGCAATAATTTATAAGTACTTTCCATGTCTAAAAATATCAATTCATTGATATGCGACAAAAAGAAACTCTTGACCTAATTTTATCTGCCTCTGTATAAAAACAATCATTCCAGCAAAATGAATTCAGCCCACCATGTCATGTCACTAGCACACTGCCTGATCTTATTTCCAGCCCCTAAGTATATATCAACAGAAAGCCAACAGGATGCATCAAAGGCAGCTAGCTTTGTCCTCCAATTGGTGATGAATTTTTAGAAGGAAATGCAAAGATTACATAGAGTTAAAGGCCATCTGTGCTCAGCTATTTACAAATCTATCCACATCTTCTGAAATTCCTGCCCCTTCCCCCCAGTACATAACAAACAGCATAATTTCACCCAGGGGAGAAAAACACTGAAAAAAAACCTTTCCAGGCCTCTACCACCTCTCAGTAAAATTATGACATTTAGCCCAAAATACTTCAAAAATCCCCAAAGGATTTACTCAGTTTCTCTTCTCCTTTCCCAGGAGACACAGCATCAGGCACTGTTTCATCCCTTCCCCCTGCCACAAAGCGGAAAGACATCACTGGAAGGCACACGGGCTTGAATCCTGATTTTAGTGTGCAAGCAAACAGCCAGCGATGGGCCTGCGAGCCGGCCCCAGCAAGTGCTGGCCCCATTTAGCCAAGTGGGGCCCAGCAGCAGCTGCACAGGGGTAGGTAAACATCAGGCCTGCCCAAACAGAGGAATTGGTTCGGCATGGACCCAAGGGCAGGGAGATGTGAATCAGTCACACACGTCCTTCCCAGCCCCTGTCAGAGGTTTCTGGTTTGTGTGTGGCTGGGCCTGTCGCAGGCACCTCAAGGCCGCGGGAGGAGCGGGTCCTCTATGGGGGCAGCACCAAGCACGTGCTGTAGGATACACAGCAGGAAGGGACAGCTCCAAACTGCTTCTTCCCCTCTGATGCCCTGCGTGTACCACACAACTTCTCCAAAAGCATACTTTCCGAACAGGCTTTTCAAGGACAGCTCTGTGATTGCACCTAAAATATACACCGAAGCCATCATAATTCTGAATACTTTTAGTACCAGGACATTACAACAACCAGATGACAAGACGTTACGTTCTGGTAATCACGCAGTGTGCCAGTGACTTGACATTACTGGCCAAATTCATTTTGCCAGAATGTTCGTTTTTTTCCTCAGTAGACCTCAGACAAAAAATGTCTGGCGTTCACTTAGCTTTGCTATGCAGAAAGTCAGAAGATCACTGCAAACCTAACACATCATGGTCTGGCTCCTTCACACCAGCTGTATCAAAAAACTGTAAGTCACACACCAAGAACATGATATTCTTTCCCAGATAATGTAAGTAAAGCTAATGCAAGGCTAAAAAGGCCAGACTGGGACAGCTAAGTCCTGCCTCCACCCCAAATGGTTGAAGGAAACTGAGGAGCAAGAAGAGTGCATTGCTCTCTGATGCCTCAGCACAATGCTGCAAAAAGTGCCTAAGTTCTGATCACAGCACTAAGGCTAAGAGTGAGCATAAGCAGAGAGGATGCTTCTTTTGTCATATAGAGAATACATAGTGACAAGTGAAAGAAAAACTAGCACATGAAATTTGAAGTGTTTATTACAGAAAGTTTAGGCAGGACCTAAGCAGAGTACAAATGATAGATTCCTCTATCTTCCTATCTATCTTCCATCTTCCTAAATACACCATGACAGTAAACAAAAAACATAATTTGAAGATGAAACTTCATGGCCTATGAAACACGAGTATAAAACACAAAAAGGCAAGGAACAGGCTTCTAAAAATCCATTCAAGAAAAAGGGAGGTATTTTAGGCAAATTGCTTAAATTACATGCTTGTTTATGTTCACACCTAGAGTTACAAATCAACAATTGCTCTCAACAGAAAACCTCTTTGATAAAATTTCAGATTGCAGAAGCCCATCTGTTCAGCTATTGGTATCATTGTCATCTGCCAGAAGAGCTGCTTTACAAAAGCAGAAAGACGACGACCCCTTCCTCCCTCACAAAATGAACCCCCACACACATTCAGATACAGGAGTCAGCAAGCCTCAGCAAAACTCCTAAGAGTAATCTGCTGCAGGAGAATGGCAGATGGGGAAAGAGAAAGGGATTGTTTTATCTTAAATGCATATAAAAATGGATAATGCAATGTTGAACAGATTGTTCACTTTTAATATTTCCTAAACTGACAGGCTGAGGCCAACCTCCACATTTACATGCTCACAACACAATTAAAGCAGGCATGCTTTTTCAGACTACATTTTTCTACACAATGCAAAAAAACACCCACGAATCTTTGGGAATGTAATGTTGTAGACAGTGGTTTGAGTTTACATTACCCTTTAAGAAGTTATGTATTATGATACCAGTACCCTAAAAAGGCACAAGTACAGTAAAGTCATCTGGAATCCAGACGAATGGGGATTCTCTGTATGAATCTCAAAAGGTTGTTGAGACCCCTTTATTAGGCCCCCAGAAAGACCAGAAAGTGGTACAACTGAACAAAGAAATAACTGGAAGAAAGAGGGACAGAGTTCTGCTGCAACACTCATCAGATTGTGAGACAGATCCCCTTCTCTGCCATTTCTTCAAGACTCAAAATGTTCTCATTCATGCCCATTACCCTTCTGACTCATTCCCCCTATTTACATCAGCATCTCACAAGACCACTGCATACTGGAGCCAGAGAGAGACTCTATGAGAAATGGGAAAAAACACAGCAAAAGGACTTGTGCAATAATATTTTTTTGGTAAGTGCACGGTCACAAAGTAGAAACTGAGCATGTGCAAAGCCACCACAGAATTCCTGGCTCTCTGCAGTACTGTCACTTCAAGCTACAAGAGCAGAATTCGCAGCTGAACGTCCCAAGCCAGGATGGGTAACACTCAGCTTTCTTGTGCTGTGTCTTCCTGCCTCTGTTTTCCCATCGTGTAACCCCTTCAGCTGACATTTCAAAACCCTTCTTCCTTCCCTTTCCACTCCTCTTTTGTTTTGCTTCTGTAAAGACCACATGCTGTGTGACATTACTACACAGCACTACAGTACCCTGAACAAAGCACAGGCAAGCCGCAGGCCTAGGGCGTCCAAACTGGCAGAATGGAGGACTCAGGAACTGCAAAAAGGCAAACCAGGACAGAAGGAATGCAGTTTTGCTACAACTTCTGTAGGTACAGAACATATCTATATACATACACATCCAAACACACAAAGAAATGAGAACTGCAAACAGCAATTTTTCTGCAGCATTTTACTGTAAGAGTAAGCAACCCATCTTACTCTGTCCTATGATGCTTTTTAAGACAATGTATAAAATGTATAACACTTTTATACAATATATAAAATAACAGACTGCAATTAGCCCAGCATGTAATTTGACCTCTAATGTTTTCCATCTTTAAATACTTTCACTATTTCAGTATTTTGCAGAGTCAGGAATAGAGCCTAAACCTCAAAAGTCTCCTTGCAGTTCTCTCCAGTAGGCCACGTTATCCACAGTAAGTCATTAAGTACCAAAGAAAATAATACTTACCCTGAGTCTAACACATCCTCGGCGTGACCCTCTCATCATCTTGTCTTTTGACTGAAAAAGCAAAAAAAAAAATAAAAATCACTGAATTTACAAGTAAGAAGAGCAAGGAGAAAATTATTCAAGGCAGCTAAGAATAAAGCATGTTGATAAATTGTTTTATTGACTGATCGAACAATCTCTGTTACAAACTAGGTTTGTTCTGACACAAAAGATAGTACACCACTATGGTATGACAAAGTAATCCTTCCAAAAAATAAGAATATGATATCATGCTTCAAAAAAATTTCAGAGGTATGTTGAAGAAATAATTAGAAGATGCAGTCTGCACCTTTACAGAAGGTCAGAAGACATGAAGAAAGACACTGATGAAGGAATATTAAAAATAGGCAGAGTACTGATTTACATCTTCCTCCTGCCTCTCCTACTCTTGGGAAAGTGCCCATATAACAAAATGTTTCTGTCAGAAAGTTCCCCATAGCATGAAGTTCCCTTCAAACACACATAAATGTCACATTCAGACAAGTTTCTATCTCCTGCTTTTAGTCCAAGAGTTAGAAAAGTCATGTCTACAGCCTTTCAAGTGATAAGATTGCAGACCAGAAACCAGGATTCCTCTGTCCAGAAGCAGAAATAAATTACTCAGTATCTTCTTTAGTAGCTCTGTTTGAAACACCGATTAGCTAATTCTAAACATCCCACTCACTGCTAGCTCAAAACTGTGATCTTAATCTTTCAGCTATTCCCAGCACTGGCTAGGGTAGATTTTGTCAGCACCTGTCTGCCAATGCCATGTTCCTGGGCACTGCTGGCAAGCACAAGTAGCACACACACAAATCTGTTGAGATAAAATATTTAGGATTCCTCCTGATGTTTTCTTTCCTTTTTATTTGTTTTCTGATAGATGCAAAACATCTGCTTTTCAATTACCTCCCCCTCATTATTATTTTTTAATTATAACTTTTAAGCCATCATACCCTTAGCTACAAAGGTAGTCTTGCCTAATACAACCCCTTCTCTGTCACCACCCTGATACAAACTACATTCATTCAGGTCATGGAGACATAGGTAAGGCTGTGGTGGCATGAACAGATTCTCTACCTGCCACCTCTGAAACATCCTCTTCTCTCCAACAGCATCTTAATACTTCCATGTGCACAATATATTGCTGTAATTATGGGCAGCCTATTTTCACTGGAGCAACTAGACAATGAAATCTTATTGATAACAGTGGGAAAAAACAGGGGGCAGAACTACCAGCCTTAACAGCAGTAAGTTATTCTGCTGCACATTTGAGTGAGAGAGCTCTGTCAGAGCTATAGATGATAGCTACTTCTCCCACAGAAAGCTTGAGGCACTCATGGCAAGGTCTGTTCACTAGAGGTAATTTAAAAACACAGCAGTCAGAGCTTCAAATGAAGTGAAATTTTGCTTCAAATGAAGTGAAGTTCTTGCTGGTCTCTCCCTCAATTCGGTTTCTAATTTACCAAAGAATCTTCTGAGTGTTAGAAACCATTAGTATCGCTCTCCTTGTTCTCGTATCGACGCGGGTTAGCTGATCAAAACGCAATGGGTGTAAGGACTAGCAGGGCCTCCATAATGTATTCTACAGATGTATGACTTCTTTGTAGATTGCCTGCACGAAAACTTGTACATAGGGAAGATTTTTTTTTCAATTTTTTGTTTTGTTTTGTTTGTTTTTAAAGCACAAGACCAGAAGAAGACATACAAACAAAGCTACTCCAATAATTTTCTGTCAGAACGTGTATATACTTGGAACACACCTCACTAGAGTACACCTACACACAGATTTTTTCTATTCATTGCCATGAGTGAGCTCCTAAAATGGGAGAGAGCTACTGAGAGCTTACTGCTCCCTCTGGTGGTTTCCATAAGAAACACTGGCATGATCTCAGCAAGAAAAAAAACAATACCTGGGCTGCAGCTGCAACCCCAGAAGAGAAGGAAAGAGGAAAAGGAGCCTGCAGAGCTCAGGCTGGGCACCAAGCCTCTGGGCTTGACCTGCCCGGATCCATGAGCCAGCCAAGGAAAGGTGGGAGCTAGTCCTACAGCAAGGGAGGGCAGGATCCCAACCACCCCGACCTGCGCTGGGCAGATTGATCATGAACTCAACCACAGAAGATGCTATAAAAGCCTTTTTTCCTCATAAATCACATTTTAATGGAGTAGAAATTGAATTTAAGCTTTATAATGCTTAATGTTCTTAGTCTGAAAAAGAATTTACAGCAAAAATCACGGGTTCAGCGTGTGGTCCTATGTACTTACAATTTCCTCATCTTTGGATAGAGCTTTAATTGGTTAACACAATTACACTGAAATGGCAAATCTAATTCCTTCTACCTACGTGGCACGAGTACCTGCCATTCTAGTATCCAAATGAAAGCATGCAGCTGTCCTCACAAATCGAGCAGTATCCTCACAGCAGAACTGAGCAAATCTTTGCAGTACTGGAAAACATGGCTCATTTGACATTGTAGATTTGCCCCCACCCACAAGTAAGATTTTATAAAATGTAAAATTTGGACAGCTTGCTCTTAATGCTTTAAGTTTTTACCCTTTGGTTGAAGGGGAAAAGATCAGCAATGGATATAGTATATCTTATACTTGGTCAAATATTCTTGAATAATTAAGGGGGATTACAATAATCCTGTAAGTGTTCTGAGGAGTGGTTCCATTTCAGGGAACAAAATCTCAGATAGCTAAAAGACATATGGGAATAGCTACTAAAAAGTCACATTTTCCTCTCTTTTTTTATATGAAGTCTCAACATGCAGCTATCTTTTTTCAGTGATCAGTTTTAGAACTAAGCAAAATGACATTTTCAATAAAATTCCCATACACACTGTACTGATTTTGGTGATAACACACTTGAATAGGTTACAAGCAGGGAGCAACAAGAGATAAATCTCACCTGAGGCTCAAATAAAAATTCATAAAAATGAACAAAGATACACGGTATTACTGCAGGGGGAATGTACTTATCTGCCAAAAAATCTGGCCTTTATTGGTTTCTTTTTTACATCCACACAATAAAGTTTGATCAAGTACAGAACTGATCCAATGTATGGCATTTCAGGTAACCTACAACTTCTTAGAGAAATGAGAATAATGCCCGGGTTTATTTTAAAAACAAACAAATCCAAAACCAAATGAAAATCCCAACTTCCCCCCTTATTTTTTGGAGTTATTTCCTTTGAGTTTTTGAGCTGCCTGGGAAGTTTAACATTTCAGTACAAAACCCAGCTGCTGCCTGTCTCCAACACCACTC
The DNA here is from genome assembly GCF_011077185.1 of Oxyura jamaicensis. Classification (NCBI taxonomy): domain Eukaryota; kingdom Metazoa; phylum Chordata; class Aves; order Anseriformes; family Anatidae; genus Oxyura; species Oxyura jamaicensis. The sequence continues at coordinate 25,516,063 of NC_048900.1, read as the reverse complement.
GGGCCTGAGTTCTGCTGTGCAGGGGCGCACAGGACCCACGGAGGTACGTTCTTCACTCACACGGCGCTGCCAAGGGAATCTCTAATGTAAGCACACTGATGAGCAAAACCATTTGTGTCATTTAATTCCCTTTAGGGAGGAGGAACGTGGAACAAGTTCTATTTATAAATGCTGATTTTTGCAGTTTAACTACATCTGCAGGACAACTTTCCATAATAGCTATTGTTCTCACCAAACGCAATGGCAACCCTTGTTTTTCAAGTCGAAATAAAACCTGATGAATTAAAAACTTAACATGCTGTTCCTGTAGCTCCCTGCTCTCAGGAGGGCCTCCTCGAGCACAGGGACAGCAGTAACACCCAGCAGCACCAACATCTGGAGCTGTCAGTGCTTCTTTGACCCTTCCAACCATTCTGGGTCAGGCATGACCTACAGGGGACACCAGCAGCACCCCAAAATTGCTTGAGGTCTCAATTCCTCTTAAAGTAAATTAAATTCACACTGAAATTAAAACCAAACACAGGCAGCTGCTGTACTTTAAGCTTTGACTTTTGTGGATGCAGTCATACAGCAGGAATCAAAACCTCTGCTACCACCAAACAGCAAGGAGAAGCAAACACTTCCAAGAAGCATCTTACTTTTGAAGTGTTTTGAGTCTCAGTTACATTAAACCAACACGTTTCTTGTCTGGTAGTGCACATGAAAATTAAACCGAAACAAAGGCTGCAAGAAATTTCCAAGAAATTACGCACAAATTTCGATTTGCTTTTTGAAAGGAAAGTGTAGGCAGGCATCTAAAGATAACAACGAACACTAGAGGAAAAGTTGCCTTGTATCCGCTGGAAAAGTTTCCTCCCAGAAAAATGCTCATTAGGCTCACTGAGCTTAACTGCCCCGTTCTCAACCTGCACCAAGGAAGCTTTTAAATCCTTAGAAACTTTACATTAAACTGTAACCTGTGGAAAAAGAAATATTAGATATATATAGTCCAAACTGCTAGTGGCTTTATTTTGCACACCATAGTAACAAAGGAAATAACAAAACCTGCAACAGATGAGATTTTGCAGGTAAGTGAACAGATTTAGTACTGAACTGGTTTAATATTTTAGCTCTGCATGAGCAAAACCTTTGTATCCATACCGAGCAGCTGACCTGTTCTCTGTTGACTCACCAAACCATACCCTCTACATCTAGATCCTCCACAAGCCCAGATACAGCGGTCAGATCAGTGGGGCAGGCAACACGGCTGGCTTCGGGGGGACAGACGACACGCGGCTCAGAGTAACAAGGGCAAAATGAACCCATCAGATGTTTTCAAACAAATCTGAACAGGCACAGCATGTTTCTACCAGATGAGAAATGCCACGGACATGCAACGCACAGTGGTGAGCAACTACTGGGAGACCTAAAACCTGGGAGACATATTGCCTAAATACTGCAGAGAGCAGTGTTAATTCAGCAGTATTAATTCAGCAATACTGAAAGCAAGTCAGGCAACATGACATAAAAATCACCTGTGTTTGTTTCCAGAAAATAAGTACTGCTCAAGTATTTGAGTAAATTTACTCCCCAGGAGGAAAATCTAGCGCTAGTGTCAGGCATTAAACCCCAGCTATCAAAGTCTAAGGAAAAAAAACAAAACAGATTTTGGAAAGATCACATTTCTAAAGATACTAAATAATGTAAGGAGTCTTAAGTTCCATACATAAATAAGCTAACAGATTGATATATCACTTGCAGTTTGTTGGATTTATCTCCCAGGTTTAATAAAAAATTCTACTGCAGGGAGACAGGGAGGGGTACCGTGCCGGCAGGCAGAATCCTGCACCTATGACCAGCAGCTGGAGAAATACCTGGTCTCCTCCCACACCCCTACCCTAAAGGGAGATGCTTAGGGACACAGGAAAAGAAGGATAAATTGTTTTTGGCTGTTCTAAGGCTTACTGAAAATATATGCTTTATTTTTTTGCTGGGGCTTTTACATGTTACTGTCATAAGTGTATGTACCTTGCTTGGTATAAGCAGATTGTTATTAATCAAATTATAAGCCCATAACAACTTATTAACTGCATGGAAACCTTTGAAACAAACAGTTGAAACTAAGTACAAAATTCAATCTAGTGTTGGGTAAAAGCCAGCTTAACATTTGTAACTTGTAAATTCAGAATTACCTTCCTTACCATATGTAGCTTGCATACAGTTTTGTCTGTTTTTATTCGACTCACTGAGCTGGTTGCAGTGCATGGGACAGATCAAGCTCTTGCAGAAAGAAGTGTCACATCAGCTCAGAACGGAAAGCAGAGGCCAAAAGCAATGTTTGTACAAAAGCAGAGGGTTTTTTTCCTGTTTTCTTCAGATTTTTGCACACAGCTGTTGATTGAGAAACTGTATTTGCAAAAAGCCAGAAAAATTATTCAACTGAAAGTCTCTAACAGAGGGGCACTGAGCCATGACTCCAGCTTCAGAGGCATCATTTGAAATCAAGTTAACAAGGTTTGTTCTCAGTTCACCACCAAAGGGTCATGAAACCAGAAAAAAACCTGTGCCCCTCTCCTCAGTACATGGATCATCCTCTCCACGAGCACTTCTTCAAGGCAGCACCACCAGCATTCAAGCTGCCAACTAGCAGAAATCTTTCAAAAGCACGAGGGGGAAAATATTCTTACAACATCACAACCGCTTCCTCCTACAACTGGTTTTGCACAGATTATGCTCCTGTAAGCAACTAACCAGTCAGTGTATGCTTTCAGAAGTATTTTAATGGAACAATTAACAGAAACAACAGCAGCATATCAAAGCCATTCATCTATCCTTCAGGAATTTATCGGTACAAGAACCATAAAATGACTGGAGGCTACCCGGTTTAGTTTCAAGAACACACACTCTGGAGTTGTCACATACATCTTTTTTCTCTTTCAACCCTCATTCACTGCACCAGGCAGCTGTTCAAGTCTGCAACGGTTTGAACAGTTCTCCTTTCCATACTGTCATACATCAGATATCTACAAAGTTTTAAAATATTTTAAGGAACTGACCTTCTTATCTACTGACTCCAGTCTTAGCACTGCTTGTGCAACTATGCCAGTTCAGCTTTCTGTTTGTTATACACGTAAAATATTTATTTAAAGAATGCAGTTAAAACAATAATTTTAATCAGATTTTCAACCTTGAGGGGCTCTCTGGATTATTTCTACGGGATTCCCAAGAGTAACCAAGGCTATAGCTGATGTGTATTTAAGGGAGCACTGCTGCCAGAAAACACAAACAAAAAGCAAATCACGTTCACCTCCTTCTCCCTCCCCAGCCATTTCTTTGTCTTCATGCTATCTGCCAGTACAATGCCAACACACGTTTTTGTACTGACAGGCAGAAAACAAACTACAGAATGGATTCAATTGAAAAAACAAATGAGCGGAAAGTTATTTTTCAGCTGGAACCCAGCTTAGGGAACGACTTTGCAACTCTTGTGACAAGGCAGAAACGATCTATTTGGAGGCTTTTCTTTCAAATATCATCGGTGCCTCCAGCTACAGCCTGAAAAAAAGGCAGTGCATCAGGAGGCCTGCATTTGCTACACCTCCAAAAGAAAATATCGGTGAATTCACAAATCAAAGAATATTGAAGGAATAAAAAGTCCTTTGTCAAACTGACCCAAAATGGGATAGTCATTTATTTCATATCTTGCTCTTTTGAAAATAAAAACAAATCAAACCAAAACAAACAAATGAAAACAAATAAAACACCAACCACTTACTGATACTAGACAATCATTTATTTGAACAAAACCATGCAAAGACAATCAATATTTGGATGACAAGTCCAGGTCATATTCTCTGGAATATATCTCACTCATAAACAACTGCAATTTTAAGTAAATTTGAGCAATTTTTCTCTTTCAGAGGAGAATGTACAAACACAAACTACACAAAAAGAAAGTGGGAAAAAAAAAAAAAACAATTTGGCATTGTAAAAAAATGTAACTGCAATTGAATTGTTTCTGATGTATGTATTCAAAACATATTTAGGTTAGCATCTACTCATTTTACCAAAAAGAAAGACATACTAATTTAGGTGCAGTACAATTGTGCACTAACTCTGAATGATCATGGCGCATCAAGGGTACTTTTCTGCAGTCTGTTTTATGCTACTATGAAAGAAGATTAAATACAACCATGCAGGGATGCACCTATGAGCAGATCTACTTTTCTGGGTCTCTCTCTAAGGAAAAGTTCAGCTGCCTCAGAAGTTACCTTGCAGCCTTCCCCAGCTCCACTGCCAAAGGTTAAGTGGCACTTGGACCTCCTGGAGAAAGTTCCTGCATGTACAACTTTTTGGATTGCAATGGGCTAAGGAGAATGCAAGTGATGAGAAGGTAAAAGCAGATCAATTAACCGTAATCACTCCTATCAGCAATGCTGTTTCCAGGTTGCATGTTTACAAGCCAGGTAGAAACAATCTCGGCACACCCCACCCATGCATTGCACTCATCAGGAAGGGCCAGTTTCAGGCTCAAAACCATTCAGCCGCACGTACACAAGCAG